>NW_027601287.1:402112-505678 GCF_053455715.1 Rhinoraja longicauda
CGTCACCTCCGGCCACCGCATTCCTTACACTCTTATTCCCATAATACCACATCTCCCTTTCTTTGAGAACAAAGGGTGGACTACCTTTGTCTCTGCAGGTCTCAAGGGGTTTATTCTGCCCTTTTGCTGGAAGACCTGTCCCTGATTCAAGCATGCAAAATAGAAATAAAATAACTTCCGCGTTACCATACTGTGAACTATTACTTTAGCAGGCTGTGTTCTTCAAAACTTAAACTCTCAGGTTTCAGGTAAATGTACCAGGTTTACCGAACATTTTCACCCTCTCTTTTCCTTTATTATAGAAAACAGATCAATAAATCACAAATCAAGTCTCTTCGGCTTTCTAACCTCTCTCCCACACCTGGTCCGCACAGTCTCTGTGGTGGGGCCCTCTCTGCTGGGTGATGTTGTTACTGGCGGAGCTGGCTCTGGTGGAGCTGAATCTTCTCCCACCGGTGGCTCATCAGCGTCGACTACCCCACTGTTGGTCTGCAGCGGCACCAAGTGCTGCCGGTTCCTTCTCAGTGTGCCCTGAGGCACCTGGACGATATAAGAGCGAGGGGTATTGTGTGTAGATAGCACTTTGCCCTCGACTCGTGCATCGGTGACCCACACCTCCTCCTCAGGTACTAGTGGCTCCAGATTTCTCGCTCCGTGCCTCTTGTTGAAGGATCTTGCGTCGTTCCACCTCTTCTCCCTTTCCTTGGCCCCCAGCGCGTTGTAGTCAGGCAAAACTGGATTCAGCAGGGTTGGAAGGGCAGGAACAGTAGTGCGGAGGCGGCGCCCCATCAACAGCTCGGCCGGGCTATAGCCGTTCTGTAGAGGGGTTGCTCTGTAGGCCAGCAATGCAAGATATGGGTCTGACGCCTTTGTTAGCAGGTTTTTCACGGTTTGTACAGCGCGTTCCGCCTCACCATTGCTCTGAGGCCACCTGGGGCTGCTCGTGATGTGCACAAAGCCATACTCTGCTGCAAAGGCTTTAAAGTGGCTACCTGAGAACTGGGGCCCATTGTCACTTTTAAGAACTTCCCCAATTCCATGACGAGAAAACATGGATTTCAGGTGTACCACCACATCTGTGGACCTTGTGTGTGACAGCAGCGCAACTTCCACATACCTTGAGAAATAATCAACTACTAGTAGATAAGTCTTGTTTTTCAGCGTGAATAGGTCAGCTCCCAAGGTTTGCCAAGGCCTGTCTGGCATCTCCGTTGGCATCAGCGGCTCTTTGACATTCCTTCTCTCTTGGATGCAGGTTCTACATTTCAGCACCATGTCATTCAGCTGGCTGCTGAGTCCTGGCCACCATACCGTCTGTTTGGCCCGGCCCCTGCACTTTGTCACCCCCAGGTGTCCCTCATGTAGTCTCTGCAGCACATCACCTTGTAAGGCTGATGGGATGACGAGCCTCGTGCCCCGCAGCAGCAGCCCATCGTGCACAATCAGCACTGCTCTTTCAGCCCAGTAATGTCTCAGCACTCCCTGCAGTTGGCTTTTGTCGGGCCAGCCGTTTGTGCAGTACTCCATCAGTGCAGAGCATGTGCTGTCTGCCCGCAGGTGCTCACGTAGGCTGCTCAGATAATCTCCTCTGACAGGAATGTTGCTGATGACAGAGTCTACATAGATGTTGGTGTCCTCTAATAGGCTTGTGTCTGCGTGTGTTTTTGCGGCTCTCAGAGGAGCACGCGATAGGGTGTCGGCTGTCCCCAGGCTTTTGCCAGGGACATGATTGACTGTATAGTTGTACCTCATGAGTCTCATCCTAAATCTTTGGACTCTTGGTGGGAGGTCATCCAAAGCTTTCCCTCCCAGCAGACTCACCAACGGCTTGTGGTCAGTTTCCAGCTCGAATGGTCTTCCCAGGATGAAACAGCTGAACCTTTCACATGCCCATGTCGCAGCCAATGCCTCCTTCTCTACTTGAGCATAACGCTGCTCTGTCGGTGTCATTGACCTGGACGCATATGCCACAGGTGACCACATGGCATCGCTTTTCTGCAGCAGGACTGCCCCCAGGCCAAAGGAAGAAGCATCAGCAGAGATCTTTAGAGCACTGTTTGGGTTGTATAATGTGAGCACTGGTGTGGATGACAGCTCTGTTTTTAACCGATCAAAGGCGGCCTGCTGCTCTGTCCCCCAGTACCAGTGGTTCTTCTTGGACAGCAGGTCTCGTAGCACTTTGTCTTTTTCGGCCAGGTTAGGCAAGAAGCGGCCCAGCTGATTGACCATGCCCAGAAAACTCCTGAGTTCGCTGACATTTTTGGGTGCATCCATTTCTTGTACTGCTCTCGTCTTCTCTGGATCTGGCTTCACTCCATCTGCTGAAATCACATGACCCAGGAATCTGACTGTGTGGCGTGTGAGCTCACATTTGTCCATGTTGAGCGTAATGCCGGCCTTATATGCCTTCTCTAGCACCGCATGCAGCCGCACATCATGCTCCTCCTGCGTCTGTCCCCAGACCAGGATGTCATCCATGTGACACAGTACCCCCTCCAGGCCACCGGTCACTTCTGTCATCATCATCCTTTGAAAGTGCTCGGGTGCTGATGCTATGCCAAAGGGTAGACGGTTAAAATAGTAGCGCCCAAAAGGCGTGATGAAGGTGGTGTATTTGGCAGACTCTTTTGTCAATGGTACTTGCCAAAAGCCCATGTTGGCATCTAATTTGCTGAATACTGTTGCGCCAGCTAGCATGCCCAGAGTGTGCTCGACAGAAGGCAGGATAAACTTTTCTCTGCATACTGATCCATTCATCATTGTGAAGTCCACACAAATGCGAACATCACCTGTTTTCTTCGGCACCACCACCATCCCGGCACACCAATCAGTCGGCTCCTCAATCTTGGTGATTACGCCCATCTTCTCCATACGGTCTATCTCCTTCCTCACTTTTCCCATAAGCGGCAGAGGGACTCTGCGTGGCGTGTGGAGAGAGAAGGGCACAGCCTCTGGCTTCAATTTAATTGAGTATGGCCTCCGAACAAGACCCAAGCCGCTACACAGCTTCGGATATTGTTGTTTCACTGATTCCACGGTGATGCCGTTAACCCTGCACACAAGCTGAAGTCGTTCTATGGCAGGCCTTCCCAACAGTGCAGTGTGCAGGTCTTTTACTATATAAATGTTCTCTATGGCTTTCTTTCTGCCTCTGCGCAGTGTTTCTCTGGCTACACCCAGGACAGAGAGTGCATCGCCCCCTGGCCCAAACAATGGGCGTGTCGACACTGCCAGGCGCTTCACATCATGCCCCCCTGTAATGTCATAGTACACCTCGGCTGGCATGGCGGTGACATCAGCACCAGTGTCTATTTTAAAGCACACTTTTTTTTGTCTCACTTCCAGCTGCACCGTCCACGGGTCTTTTCCAGCATCCACGGCTCCCAGGAAAAAGCTCTCTTCTTCCTCTGTAGTGACAGCATTGAGAGATTTTGCACTGTTTCTGCACACTCTACCATAATGTCCCTTTTTGCCACAGTTGTGACACACAGCATCTTTAGCAGGGCATTCCCATTTCCCATGCGAGGGCATTTTTCCACATCTATAACAGGCCTTTGAACCTGGCTGAGGCCGTGTATTAAGTCTATTTTTGCTTGGTGTTTGTGCTTGTGGCTGAGGCTTTGAGGGAAATTTGGGTTTTCTGTAGCTTTTAGCATATAGTGCATCAACATTAGAGCACTTGCTAGCACCGCTATTTTCTCCTCTTAAGTCAGACCACTGTCGTCTAACTTGTTCAGACTGCCTTGTTTTTGTTATTGCAGTTGCAAGGGTTAGGTCTCTGTCTAGCTGTAGCTTTTCTGACAATGAGACGTTTCTCAGCCCGACCACTAACCTGTCGCGGATCAGCTCGTTCTGTAACTGTCCATAGTTGCAGTGTTCAGCTAATCCGTACAGAGCAGTGATGAAGGAATCCACCGTTTCACCTGGCAGTTGCACACGCTGATTGAACTTGGCTCTTTCATAGATTACATTCTTTTTAGGTACAAAAAATGCATCAAAGCCCGCCTTGACATCTGTGTACTCCCTCCTCTCATCTGCAGTTAGCGTTAGCCCCTTTAGCACATCTTCAGCTTCATCGCCCATGCAATACACTAACGTGTTCACCTGGTTTTCTGCTGACGTCGCGTTTAAATTGCTTGCAAGCCGGAAGCGGTCGAATCTCCTGATCCAACGCTCCCATTCTTGAGGCTTGGTGAAATCGAATGGCTCTGGAGGTTGTATTGTGAACGTAGCAGTTGGTGTGGGTTGCGCCATATCTGCAGGCTCGTCTCCCATCTCGCGCCAAACGATACCCCTTCCTCTTTTTTTTTTTTTTTTAAATATTTTTGCTTACAAGGATCCCACTCTTGACACCATGTCGCGTTTATTTGTATAATAAAGCTCGTACCACGACGTAAACGGAGTATACCTTTAATTAGCAACTCTGTACAGCAGCCGCCTGCTTGTCTGCATGCCCGGGCAACTCCCTCACTGCCACACCCCGGGTCCCCACGTCACCTCCGGCCACCGCATTCCTTACACTCTTATTCCCATAATACCACACAGAGGTCAGTGCAACAGGCCTGTAGTCTTTAAGACCAGTAATCCTTGTCCTTTTGGGAACAAGGACAATAGTGGAGACGATGAAGCAGGCAGGGACAGTGCAGGTTTGCAGAGACTGGTTGAAAAATATCTGTGTAGACCGGTGCCAGTTGTTCGGCATAGAGCTTGAGGGTAGAGGGGAAAACATTGTCCGATCTTGGAGATTTCCAGCTTTTCTGTCTTCTGAATAGCCTCTCCACCTTCTCAATTTCTATTGTTGGAGATGGAGAAATGTCCAGACTGATGTTGGGCAGCAAGGATGGGGTTAGTGGACGAGAGCCCAGTCTTTGCGGACTGGAGTCAGGCTGTAAGTCGGTGTGAAGTGGTGATTGCAGAGGGGTGGGAGTGGTGGTGGGGGGGGGGGGGGGGCTAGCCTTTGCAGACGGGAGTCAGGCCGTAAGTAGGTCTTAAGTGGTGTTTGTGGAGGGGGTACCAGGGTTATGTTTCTGTTTACCGAACCTGCAGTAGCACTCGTTCAGGTCATTGGGCAGCTAACGATTGTCCAAGGTTTTCCTCTTATAGCTGGTGATTTCTTGCAAGCCCTTCCAAACTGAAGTAGTCATTTGCTCCCGCTCTCCCCATTACACCCCTTCCTCTGTTCCTTCCTGCTCTCCCTCTTTCCCCATCCCATCACAGCGCTCCCTTCACTCCTCACTCTATCTCTGTCTTCCCTCCTCCTCTCTCCCGATTACACAGCCCACTCCCTCCCCTCCTCCTTTCCCTCATTCCCTTCACCGCTACCTCCATTGCTCACTTTCCTTTCTCCCATCATCTTCGTCCGGCATCACACTGCTCCCTCTCTCTCCACCTCGTCTCGCACGTCCTTCCTACCGCCTCTCTCTGCCAATCACACCGTTCTCTCGCTGCAATCCTCCTCTCCCTCTCCCCTTCCTTCCATGTCTTCTACCTCTCCCTCTTTGCCCATCACACTTCCCCTCACTCCCCTCCGCCTCCCTCTCTCCTCATGACCGCTCTCTCTCCGCTGCCCCTTCCCTCCTCTTCTCAATCACACTACTCCCTCTCTCCCCTCCTCATCTGTCTCCCCACCACACCGCTCTCTCTCCCCACTCGTCCTCTCACTCTCCGTCTCTCCCCCACATGTGGGTGCTCTACAATGACTAGAATGTGTGGCACGGCGAAACCAGAGCAAGACCCGTGCTTCATCTACTTATACCAATGAGTCACAAACTGACGACCCTCCAGCGCCTATTTATTGTACAGACCCAGCAGAAACACGATCATCCCGCGGGACGGGTGGGGAAGGCGGGGAGAGAGAGGAGAATGGTGCACACTGTCTTACTCTGGAAATAAACAGGTGCAACAGGAGCTGCTGAAGTGTCGGAGTAGGGGATGGGTGATGTTACCTTAGAGTCTGGACCCAAGGACGCCCGACTTCTGGGGAAAGCGCAAGAGGTGGACCATACTCAGGAGGGAGATTTGACACTTGACCTTGGAGGAATGGCACACCGGGCGGACCAGTCACAAGTGGGAGATTGGACAATCATTTTGGGCTCATGGGAGTGTAGCAGCGCAGAAGGAACTCGGAGTGCAGGTACATCGTTTCCTGAAAGTGGTTAAATATGTCAATAGCAAAAGGGTAGCGAGGGATAAAATTGGTCCATTAGAGAGTCAGAGTGGACAGCTATGTGCTGAGCCGGAAGAAATGGGGGAGATATTAAACAATTTGTTTTCTTCGGTATTCACCGAGGAGAAGGATATTGAATTATGTGAGGTAAGCGAAACAAGTAGAATAGCAATGGAAATTATGAGGATTAAAGACGAGGAGGTACGGACACTTTTGAAAAATATAAAAGTGGATAAGTCTCCAGGTCCTGATAGGATATTCCCTAGGACATTGAGGGAAGTTAGTGCAGAAATAGCAGGAGCTATGACGGAAATATTTCAAACGTCATTAGAAACGGGGATGGTGCCGGAAGATTGGTGCATTGCGCATGTTGTGCCTTTGTTTAAAAAAGGTTCTAAAAGTAAACCTAGCAATTATAGACCTGTTAGTTTGACGTCTGTGGTGGGAAAATTAATGGAAAAGATACTTAGGGACAATATATATAATTATATGGATAAACAAGGCCTGATTAGAAACAGTCAACATGGATTTGTGCCTGAAAGGTCATGTTTGACTAATGTTCTTGAATTTTTTGAAGAGGTTACCAGGGAAATTGATAAGGGCAAGGCTGTGGATGTTGTCTATATGGACTTCAGTAAGGCATTTGACAAGGTTCCACATGGAAGGTTGATTAAGAAGGTTAAATCGTTGGGTATTAATAGTGAGGTTGCAAGATGGATTCAACAATGGCTGAATGGGAGATACCAGAGGATAATGGTTGACAACTGTATGTCAGGTTGGAGGCCAGTGTCTAGTGGAGTACCCAAAGGATCTGTGTTGGGTCCACTGTTGTTTGTCATTTACATTAATGATCTGGATGATGGTGTGGCAAATTGGATTAGTAAATATGCAGATGATACTAAGATAGGTGGTGTAGTTAATAATGAAGTAGAGTTTCAAAGTCTACAGAGAGACTTGGGCCTTTTGGAAGGGTGGGCTGAAAGATGGCAGATGGAGTTTAATGCTGATAAGTGTGAGGTGTTGCATTTTGGTAGGACACATCAAAATAGGACGTACAGGGTAAATGGTAGGGAATTGAGGAATGCAGTGGAACAGAGGGATCTGGGAATAACTGTGCATTGTTCCCTGAAGGTGGAATCTCGTGGATAAGGTGGTGAAGAAGGCGTTTGGTATGCTTGCCTTTATAAATCAGAGCATCGAATATAGAAGATGGGATGTAATGTTAAAATTGTACAGGGCATTGTTGAGGCCGAATCTGGAGTATGGTGTGCAGTTCTGGTCGCCAAATTATAGGAAGGATGTCGACAAAATGGAGAGGGTACAGAGGCGATTTACTAGAATGTTGCCTGCGTTTCAGTACTTAAGCTACAGAGAGAGGTTGAACAGGTTGGGTCTTTATTCTTTGGAGCGTAGAAGGTTGAGGGGGGACTTGATAGAGGTTTTTAAAATTTTAAGAGGGACGGACAGAGTTGACGTGGGTAGGCTTTTCCCCTTGAGAGTGGGGAAGATTCCAACATGGGGACATAACTTCAGAATTGAGGGACAAAAGTTTAGGGGTAACATGAGGGGTAACTTCTTTACTCAGAGGGTGGTGGCTGTATGGAATGCGCTTCCGGTGGAAGTGATGGAGGCAGGCTCGATTTTATTATTTAAGAGTAAATTGGATAGGTATATGGATGAGAGGGGATTGGAGGGTTATGGTCTGAGAGCAGGTAGATGAGACTAGGTCAGAGAGAGTGGTCGGCGTGGACTGGTAGGGCCGAACGGGCCTGTTTCCGTGCTGTAGTTGTTATATGGTTATATGGTTATATGGTTTCACATGTAGATATGGAGTGTAGCAGCGCAGAGGGAACTCGGGGTGCAGGAACAGTTTCCTGAAAGTGGTTTCACATGTAGATATGAAGTGTTGTAGAGCAGAGGAGCGATGAGTGCAGGTACATAGTTCCCTGAATGTGGCCTCACGGGTGGATGGGGTGGGGTTGTATAGCAGAGGATCTACGAGTGTACGCAGTTCCCTGAAAATGGTGTCACATGTAGATAGGAAGTGTTGTAGAGCAGAGGATCTCGGCGTGCAGGTACATCGTTCCATGAAAGTGGCCTCACGGGTAGATAGGGAGTGTTGTAGAGCAGGGGGATTTAGGAGTGCGGGTACATGGTACCGTAAAAGTGGCCTCACAGGTAGATAAGGTGGTCAAATTATTTTAAACATTAGCCTTCACAATTCAGAGCATTGTGTATCGAGGTTGGGAGGTCGTGTTGCAGTTTTCTAAGAGCTCACATTTAGAGGATTGTGTTCACTTCTGGACACCAAGTTACCGCAAATATGTTGTCAAGCTGGAAACGGGTTTTCCAGCTTGAAGGTTTACGGTAATATTGCCAGAACTCATGGGGCCTCAGCTACAGGGAGAGGTTGAGCAGGTTGGGACCCTATTCCTTGGATCGCAGCAGAATTAGAGGTGATCATCTAGAGATGTATAAAATCATGAGAGGAATAAATCGTGTGTCTCTTGCCCAGAGTATGGGAATCGCGAACCAGGGGACAGAGGTTTAAAGTGAGGCGGGAAAGCTTTAAAAGGAACCTGAGGGGTAACTATTGTACACAAAGGTTTCCGGGTGTACGGGAGAGCTACCAAAGGAGGTAGTTGAGACGGGTACAAATAAATACATGGCCAGGTACATGGATCGGACAGGTAGAGGAGAATGGACCAACCGCAGCCTAATGGGACTCGTGTGGATGGGGCCTGCTGGTTGGAGTGGGCGAGTTGGGACGAAGGGCCTGTTTCCAGGCTGCATGACTTTAAGTCGATGACTCTATGAGATGGGACAGTGGTCCCTAGGGGAGGAGCATCCCAGATGGACCAGTCACAAATGGGAGATTGGACAAACATTCTGGGCATGGTCATGCCAGACGGGACACATTCATGAAGCAGATCTGAACTGCGGAGGGAGATATGACGATTGGTCCCACGGCGGAGTTTACCTGCGATTTGAACCCACTGCGGAGGGAAAAGGGGAGGTTTGGTCCCAGGCCGGAGTTCACCCGAGACTGGTCTGCACTGCGGAATGAGATGGGACGATTGGTCCCTGGGCGGAGTTTACCCTCGACCAATCCCCACGGCGGAGGACGATGGGACGTTTGTTCCTAGGGCGGAATATCCCTTCGACCAGTCCCCACTGTGGTAAATATGACAGATCTCGCTGTGACGGACTGGGGGTCCCGGAGCAGGGCGGTTAATGGGAGCACCCCCCGGGAGTGACACCTGGAAGATCTGGCGGTGAATGTAAGGAGCCGGAGCTCGGCGCCGAGAGGCTGCGGCCGCCTGTGGGATGCGCTCGAGGCGCGGATTTATTAATGATCCGAAACACTGAGGTGACCGGATATTTAACCGCATTCTTCACCTGTTCCCTGAACTTGGACTGTGTCGCTGTGTAAATAAATGTGTTCATGCAGCAGCTAAGATTCCTCAGCAAAAACCCAACCTTGTTAAAGATCCATTCAGAATCGCTCCCATCATTTCCAGTTCCTGTGATCTGATAATAGACGATGTTTACATCCAGCGTCAGCCAAAGGAGGATGAAGCTGCCGGAGATGGTGAAGAGTAAAACCACAGACCTCTTCCTGCTCTCCATCTCCGGGTCACTGCGGTTCTCCCCCTTGCTCTGACCCCTCAGCTCCTTACGGACCCGACTGGCCACTAAAATATGCCGGACTATCAGTGCGTTGAGCAGCAGGATTATAGCGAAAGGGAGGAGCGGAGTAACAACTGTGCAGAACCAATCAAATGATACCCACCCGGGGTCCGTGAAATAACTATCCCTCACATTACAACCCCAGGGGATGTTGTCTATGATTCTCCAGGAGTCATATGCAAAGTAGTTGGGAACGGCTTTCAGACAGTGAAGAACGCCGGCTGTTGCGAGAACCGCAGCTGCAGTTTTCCCGGTGCAATATTTTGTTTTCAGCTTCTGGCAACAAATGGCGACAAACCGATCAAAGGTGAAAGCGACGGTGAACCAGACAGAACAATCTGTAGCTGCAAACGTCAGTGCAAGGATAACACTGCACACAGGGGTGATGGTCAGGAAACTCCAATAAAAGTAATGATAACGAATCCGATACAAAATGACCTCGGCGATAAGAACCAGTAGATCGGCCGCTGCCATGGTCACCAGGTAGCGAGTGGTGCAGGTGGAGAGGCCGCACTTTCCCCGGGATAGGATCACAATCGCCAGGAAATTCACTGCAGAAAGAGAAGGGAACCGACACTGGTCATTACTGAACACGGTCTCCGGGGCTGAACACCGGCTCCACTTTCAGCTAAAGATCAGGAGTGTTGGAGTCGGTGCGCGGCTGCAAGTTTAACAATGTCAGACCTGGCTCCGACTGTGCCCGACCTGCCTGCTTCAGGGGAGAGGAGATGAGGCGGCGGGCGGGATAAAGGGCGGGGAGGGAACGAGCAGCCACCCGCTACAATAGGTGGAATGGTCGTTGCTATCTTTAACCCAGCACACAGTCTCTGATGGGGCCGGTTTCACGGGTTTAACCGTGACCAGCCGTGTTTCACTAGGGCTCTTGGAACTCGGCATCTGTTGGGGACGAGGAAGGTTCCAGAGGGAAGGCAGGCACAACGTAGAATCCGGCAGCGAACTGGCTTCGTTAATGGATTCGTTCCACAGTGAGTTCAGTTCGGTTACAACACACGCCGGTAGTTCCGCGGCCATTGGTTCAGGTGATCGATCTAATTATTGACCAACAGGCGGTGAAATCCGACTGTGACAGACTCCATAGTGAGATGTGTCCATCGGACTCCGTGTTCGCTCTGATCAGTAACAAACACAGCGAAGATCACAATGTAAACCCCTCCGGTCACACCGTCGCTGAGAGCTTCCAGTCCCGAGCGCTGGGCCATCTCTGTAAGGTACCACTGACGGCAAGAACAACATTCTGGTGGGTCCCGGCAGTGTGAGAAAAACAGATGTAGTTTCAGCTGTCTGATGATATGAAAAATCTCAGTGTTAATTCCAAAATATTGAACGGAGAATTGATATAACTGACTTATTCTTGTACAACGATTATCAGCAGTGAAGCTTGTAACATGGTCAAAATCAGGTCAACGTCGGTTAACACACTTTAATTCTGTTCACTTACCGGGGATTCCAACGGCAGCAATGATCACGTACAAGATTTTCTCCACACTGTAATATTCGTCAAGCATTTTCCTTGCCCAGCGACGTGTCCCCGTGAGCTGTCGGTAATCTCTCGGCATGAAATGCTGGAACACAACATTCCCGGATATTTTATACCATTTTCCTTCTCCACCGGGACAGTGAAGTTTCAAAAGAATTAAAAATAGTAATTTTGAAATTATCAATAATTCAAATTCCTGAATTATTCACAACCTGTCTCGGGGGGGGGGGGGAGGGGGGGAGGTTGCACTTGGCTGATGTAATCTGTTGAAGCAAACTGATGTCATCTGTTGATGCCAAGTGCAATGCCCCCTGAGACAGGTTGTGAATAATTCAGGGATTTGATTCAGCAACTACAAAGACTGGGAAAGGTGGTGATACTAAGGTATGGAAATTGGGTGCGGCATTGTTCGAGCAAAGGGGATATTGTTTCAATTCATCAGATCCAGCTCTCCACCTCATGATGTTTATCTGATTTCATTCAATCGCTTCACTCCTCCAGCACAACAGTCGAGCATCGACAGCTTCCTGTTTCGCCAACCTATCACACATTCTAACTCTACTAATGAATCAACTTGCGGCATTACGTCAAAAGCCTACCCAAAGCACCTAATCGCTGTCGAGTTAACCCTGATCTATTCCAAAAAGCATGTGAAAGAAACCCTTCTCAGATTGCCTGACAATGAAAAGTCGTGGAGAACTGGGCAGATTTCAAGAATTTCGCAGTGACGTATCACATGTGATAAAAAAGTATCATCCATTCATTCATTTATTAATTCGGCCAATCATTCCTTCATTCCTTCATTGATGCCTCTCTCTAAATGGCCGAGACCTGTCCTGCCAAGTATTCTCAGCAGTTTCTACTTCCAATGGCACACGGAAGCGTTCGCAATATCTTGTCTTTTGTGTTATGTCGAGTGACGAAAATAATATGCCATAAAGGCATGAAACATGCAATAATTACAGGGGAATTCAGTTACAAAGCTGAAATATGCAAATACTATGACAAGAAAGACAAGAAGGGGAAGACTGCAAATTGAACAATTTAAAAAGTTATATTTGTTGGTTTGTTTAGGTTAGAGAACCAGCATGGAACGGGGACTTCGGCCCAGAGCATCCATGGCAAGCATTGATAACTCGTTCACACTAGCGCTAGGTTATTTCACTTGCGCATCAACTCCCTGCATGCTCGGGGCAAATTAGAGAGGGGCCAATTAACCTGCAAATGCGTATATCTTTAGGATGTGGAAACTGGAAGAAACCCGCGCGGCTATAGGGAGAAACTTCACATAGTTAGCACACGAGGTCAGGATCAAACCCGCGTTCCTGGCGATATGAGGTAGCAGCTTTACCAGCTGCGTCACTGTACAGCCATCTTGTTAATGACGAGATGAAACCATGTGGGAGAGAGTCTCGATACATGAACGACGACGACTGCTGCGGTGATCATCTTTGCCAGCTATGCCCTAAGGACAAAATGAGCTGACCGTTAATTAAAGACAATAGACAATAGACAATAGACAATAGGTGCAGGAGTAGGCCATTCAGCCCTTCGAGCCAGCACCGCCATTCAATGCGATCATGGCTGATCACTCTCAATCAGTACCCCGTTCCTGCCTTCTCCCCATACCCCCTCACTCCGCTATCCTTAAGAGCTCTATCCAGCTCTCTCTTGAAAGCATCCAACGAACTGGCCTCCACTGCCTTCTGAGGCAGAGAATTCCACACCTTCACCACCCTCTGACTGAAAAAGTTCTTCCTCATCTCCGTTCTAAATGGCCTACCCCTTATTCTCAAACTGTGGCCCCTTGTTCTGGACTCCCCCAACATTGGGAACATGTTATCTGCCTCTAATGTGTCCAATCCCCTAATTATCTTATATGTTTCAATAAGATCCCCCCTCATCCTTCTAAATTCCAGTGTATACAAGCCCAATCGCTCCAGCCTTTCAACATACGACAGTCCCGCCATTCCGGGAATTAACCTAGTGAACCTACGCTGCACGCCCTCCATAGCAAGAATATCCTTCCTCAAATTTGGAGACCAAAACTGCACACAGTACTCCAGGTGCGGTCTCACCAGGGCCCGGTACAACTGTAGAAGGACCTCTTTGCTCCTATACTCAACTCCTCTTCTTACGAAGGCCAACATTCCATTGGCTTTCTTCACAAAGCTGTTTAACACACAATAACGCAGGTGTGGAGCAGTGTCAGCACTGTGTCTAAATAACGAGCATGCGCACATCCATTAGAAATACGCCCTTTCTTTCAACATCGGCCAAGATCGACCAAAACCCATCACAGTAACGTGAGGATCAGCACCTCAGCAAAGCCTCAGCATCGGACTAACTAGAAAATTCTGAACACCGGGAAGTGCGCCAAATATTCACCCTCATTGTGCAGCGTGGGAATCGGTGCAAAGACTCGGGGGCGCAGCTCGCATCACAGCTCCAGCGATTCGCGTTTCATTACGACATCTGGTGCTGTCTGTGTGGAGCCTGTTTGTTCTCGTGTGATCGTGGCAGATTCCTCCGTGTCCTCCGTTTCCGCTATTAATTCCCTGCATGTGCATGTGTACGGATGACGGTAATATTTAATTAATTAAAATCGTTGAAAACATTAGCGACGCAGTGGTGTTGGTTTCCGATGGGCATGGTGATGGACGCACCACACATCTCTGTCCTCCATACAACTGGCAAGCTCCTCTTTTGTCTCTACATATGCGTCTTCCATCAACGTCATCAGCATCGTCTTGGTTGGTCGCCCCTGGTTCCGTCTTCTATGGGTGGGTTCCCACAGCACAACCTTGTTTGCTGGTATTTCGGGATGGCGGTGGTAATGACCAGCGAGCCTCATCCTTCTTGACCTGATCTTCTCGGTCAGAGGTGGAATCTCCCCATAGAGCTTGGTGCTGGGTGTCGGTGATGTGGTCCCTCCAGCTGACATTTTGATCTTTTCTGAGCATTTGGGTGTAGATAATAATAATTCATTAATAATAATAATACCATCGAGAGACTCGGACAGTGCGCTAGTGAGAGTCCATGCCTCACACCCGTACAATAATATTGTCTCTACAGTTGCATGGAAGAATCTCAATTTGAGACCCTTAGACATCCGTGAAGTCCAGATTTCCCCCATGTTATTGAGGGCTTTCCATGCGAGCGCTTTCCGGACCTTGATGTCATTCTCCGAGCTCTGCATCCTCGTTCCCTCGCATCATCGGTAATATGGTGAGAATGTAATAAACCAGTGCAGGATTTGTGTCAAAGCGAAAACGACAGTCAATACGGAAGCGGTGAGCTGTAGGGCCCATTTCCCAGTTGTAAGCATCCGCATCGCTGTGCCTATTGAGTCTCCTGTAAACTATTGCGCGGGGTAGTGTGATTGCAAAACATACATATGTCAATAACACAATGAATCAATAAAACGAGGACCTAATTTTACGGTATAGCTACGCGACCAATATACCCAGACAAATGCACAGCCCGGTAAAAAAACAAGTCTAAATGTGCATTCGCAGTGCACAGTTCCTCACGGCAGAGTGCACGAAGGGCTACACGGTCGTGCGGCTGCTAGAACTTGTGCCTCACTGGACCAACGACATGCATTCGATACTGACATGCGGCGCTGTCTTGCGAAGATTGCACGTTATCTCTGCGATCAGTGTATTTTTCACCAAAGTCTCCAGTTACCCCTCCCCCCACCCCATGCTAAAAACGTACTACAGCAATCACTGCGATCACTACAACAATTGCCCACCTAACAATGTCCTGCTGTATCGGTGAGTGGCAGAGTCCTCGAAATAAGCCGAGATATCTGCAATAACTTCCGTTTAACGAAAGATGTTCGTTCAATATTCATTGGCGGATGTTTTATACCAATGCTACTACAATTTGTGGAGAAGTTCAGGGATGGATGGGATGATGAATGACAGAAGAAAATAGCGTGGAATGGGATTAAGTCGTGTTCGAGCGATGGGCCGGAGTGTTCTCATTGTTTAAATAGGAAATACAGAATTACATGGCTCTGCACTGTCAGCAGATAAGACGCCTATTAACTGCAATATGGCACAGGTAAGGAACATGAATATAGAAAGATGGTCTGTCATATCTGTATGTTTTCAACTACACAGGACGTGATGTTAAAATCCAAGGTGCCAATTCTCAACTTGCTCCCTGTGGTGATTGAAGGCTTGAGCACTCACCTACGATCCTCCGATGTTGAGAAAGGCTGGGCAGACACGTCTTTGGGGTTATGAAGTGGGCTCCTACTTCCATCAACGTTTCCCTGACTGGGCCCTCGACGTCTCCAGCCGGCTCAGCTGTGCGTTCTGGCGTCCCAGAACTGCTCCCCTCCGAATCTGCCCAGCCAGCCTATTTGGGAAACCGGATGGGATCTTTCCTCTTCAGCCAGAGCTACTGGCTACTCCGCTCTGCCACCTGTGATGTTTCCTTGATGGCCTGGCGTAGGGCTTGTTCGCTGATCCCCAGGTCCTCCATCATTCTTACAGTTGATGTTGCCACGAAGCCCCGACATCCAACTTCTACTGGGCAGATCTTTGCTCTCCAGCCCCGCTGTTCCGCCTCCGCTGTAAGCTCTGTATATCGCAGTTTCTTTCTTTCGAAGGCATCCTGCACAGCATCCTCCCAAGGGACTGTAAGCTCCACAAAATACACCATGCGCTGTGAGTTGGACCAGATGACAAGATCAGGCCTCAAGTTGGTGATGGCTATCTCTGATGGAACTGTAAGCCGTTGGTCCACGTCCACCAGCATCTGCCAATCCCGGGCTGCCTCCAGCTGTCCAAATCTGGTCCTTGGTGGAGTTTTCCGTTGCCTTTGCGTCCCTTCCCGAACAAAGGCAATTGGTTGTTCTGGGCGGCAGGGCATTGTTGGTTGTTCTCCTGCTTTCCAGAGTCGCTGCCAGGCTTTTGAGCACTTGATTATGTCTCCAGGTATACCGTCATTGGGAGAGACTCACTTTACACCCAGTGAGGATGTGCTTAAGCGTGCCTGGTGTTGAACTTAGGGGGTATGATGGATCTTCGCCCAGCCATTGGTTGAGATTTTTGGGGCTCGGAAGGACATCAGAGGTGGCCCGAACGAGGAAACTTATCCCGTTCCCCTCCATCTCCCACATGTCCCTCCAGCTGATCTTCCACTTTTCCACATTCTCCCATCTCATCCACTGGCCGTGTTTAGCTTGTGACACAGCCTTGGCACACCTACTGGACTCCTCCTCTCGGCGGACTTCGGCTGCGACGAACTTCCGGTGCTCTAGTGAGGATGCCTTGTTCCAGCGAAGTCGCTTTCCGCCAAGCCCCAAGCCACTTCTTCCGTGCTGGACTTGGCCTATGGTGTCGCCGTGATGGAGAACATAAAGAATCAGGCAGTACAGAGCAAGGAGATAGTCTTGAATAAACCACGGGATTACAGTCTCAGGACAAACTTGTTAAAGCCAGTCTATGCCGGAGACACGGGACATCAGCAGGATCCTGCAATCTGGAAGAATATACAGATAAGAGGAAGGAATTCAACATAAAAATGAGAGTCAATGCAGAAATGGCAACAATAAACCCGGAATTCAGAACTAGATCTGTGAACGGCGGCACGGTAGCGCAGCGGTAGAGTTGCTGCTTTACAGCGAATGCAGCGCCGGAGACTCAGGTTCGATCCTGACTACGGGTGCTGTACTGTAAGGAGTTTGTACGTTCTCCCCGTGACCTGCGTGGGTTTTCTCCGAGATCTTCGGTTTCCTCCCACACTCCAAAGACGTACAGGTATGTAGGTTAATTGGCTGGGTAAATGTAGAAATTGTCCCTAGTGGGTGTAGGATAGTGTTAATGTACGGGGATCGCTGGGCGGCACGGACTTGGAGGGCCGAAAAGGCCTGTTTCCGTGCTGTATATATATGATATGATATGATATGATATAACCATTGAAATGTTCTAGGCGAGGGTGAGGCTAATTAATGCCAAAACCAAATTAGTTTTTGGAGGTTAAGATTAAACATGAGTGTGGCCTTTCGAAAGTAGATTGTCATTAATATCAATAATTGCCGTTACTAGCTCAAGCAGAGGATTCGAATATAGCGAATGAACTGGCCTCAACTACCTTCTGTGGCAGAGAATTTCACAGATTCACCATTCTCTGTGTGAAAAAAACGTTCTCATCTCGGTCCTAAAAGACTTCCCCCTTATCCTTAAACTGTGACCCCTTGTTCTGGACTTCCCCAACATCGGGAACAATCTTCCTGCATCTAGCCTGTCCAACTCCTTAAGAACTTTGTAAGTTTCTATAAGATCCCCCCTCAATCTTCTAAATTCCAGCGAGATGGGAGGAGGCTAGAGGTTGTGGGTCAGTTTAGACTCGGAGGATGGTGAGCATACAGTTCTTTACCACACGCGCTCGTACCATGCGCTCGCACCAGCTATATTTGTAAGAACCATACGGTAATAACTGGAAGAATTCTGAGATATTGTTAGAAGAAGAAACAGTTGATAAAGTACGGATAGTGATGAATTGACTCTTTGATTTGTGCTATTTTAATAAAAACTAATTAATGAAGAAGGTAGAGTTGCTGCTTTACAGCGAATGCAGCGCCGGAGACTCAGGTTCGATCTTGACTACGGGTGCTGCACTGTAAGGAGTTTGTACGTTCTCCCCGTGACCTGCGTGGGTTTTCTCCGAGATCTTCGGTTTCCTCCCACACTCCAAAGACGTACAGGTATGTAGGTTAATTGGCTGGGTTAATGTAAAAATTGTCCCTAGTGGGTGTAGGATAGTGTTAATGTACGGGGATCGCTGGGCGGCACGGACTTGGAGGGCCGAAAAGGCCTGTTTCCGGCTGTATATATATATATGATATGAAGAAAAGAAGTTTGGAAGATTCATTTTTGAAAAATCAGGGTGCGACGTGTGCGTAAGCTATAACTACATTTCAACACCGAGCAGTAATGGCTATCGAAGTGGGATTTGGAGATGGTATAGAAACTGCCATTACATAGACACTAATTGGTGTTATCTACAGACCCCCAAATAGTAACCCGAATGTAGGGTGTGAGTTGCAGCAGGATTAAAACTGGTATGGATTGGGACTAAAGGATGGGATTGAAGGGACTGATGGGTTAGAAAATTGGTTGATAAATCCCCTGGGCTTGATGGTCTGCATCCCAGGGTCCTCAGGGAGGTGGCTCTAGAAATAGTGGACGCATTGGTGATAATTATCCAATGATCAATAGATTCAAGATCAGTTCCTGGTGATTCGACGATAGCTAATGTTACCTCACTTTTCAAGAGAGGAGCGAGAGAGAAAACAGGGAATTACAGACCAGTTAGCCTGATTTCGGTGGTGGGAAAGATGCTTGAGTCAATTATTAAAGGGGTAATAACGGTGCATTTGGATAGCAGTAAAATGATAAGTCCAAGTCAGCATGGATTTATGAAAGGGAAAACATGCTTGGCTAATCTTCTGGAGGTTTTTGAGGATGTGACAAATAAAATGGATGAAGGGGTGCCAGTGGATGTACTGTATCTAGACTTTTAGAAAGCCTTTGATAAGGTCCCGCACGGAAGATTGGTGAATAAAATTAGAGCGCATAGTATTGGGCGCAGGGTGTTGACATGGATAGAAAATGGGTTGGCATACAGGAAGCAACGAGTCGGAGTAAGCGGATCCTTTCAGAATGGCAGGCAGCGACGAGTGGGCAGCCGCAAGGCTCGGTGTTGGGGCCGCAACTGTTTACCATATATATTAATGATTTGGAAGAGGGAATTAGAAGCAACACTAGCAAGTTTGCGGATGACACAAAGCTGGCCTGCCTCCACCACTTCCACCGGAAGCTCATTCCACACAGCCACCACCCTCTGAGTAAAGAAGTTACCCCTCATGTTACCCCTAAACTTTTGTCCCTTAATTCTGAAGTTATGTCCCCTTGTTGGAATCTTCCCCACTCTCAAAGGGAAAAGTCTACCCACGTCAACTCTGTCCGTCCCTCTTAAAAGTTTAAAAACCTCTATCAAGTCCCCCCTCAAACTTCTACGCTCCAAAGAATAAAGACCCAACCTGTTCAACCTCTCTCTGTAGCTTAAGTGCTGAAACCCAGGCAACATTCTAGTAAATCTCCTCTGTACCCTCTCCATTTTGTCGACATCCTTCCTATAATTTGGCGACCAGAACTGCACACCATACTCCAGATTCGGCCTCACCAATGCCCTGTAAAATTTCAACATTACATCCCAACTTCTATATTCGATGCTCTGATTTATAAAGGCAAGCATACCAAACGCCTTCTTTACAACCCTTACTAATGACATTCACTACAATGTCTTGTTTGACATCCGGATCATTGGCAAGGATTTCAGTTTCCAGCTTAAACGTTGGCCATTCACTGTCTGGTCTACAGAGAAACTCTGGCCCGCTGATCCGTCTCTTATTACTTAAGAAGCGGCCCGCTGTTAATCCTCTAGACGCCTCGTCCGCAGGATTCTCCTTGGTATTAATATACTTCCACTGAGATACCTTAGTAGCATCACTTATTAAAAAGACCCTGTTTGCTACGAAGGTTAGGAAACGTTTGTTTTCATTATTAATGTACTTAACCACTGTCATTCTATCAGTCCAAAAAGTAGACTCCACCAGCTCAAGCTGCAGCTCCTTTTGCAGCAATATGTCAATTCTAACGGCTAAGACTGCGGCTGCAAGCTCCATCCTGGGAATCGTCATTTGCTTCAATGGTGCCACTCTGGCCTTTCCCATTAAGAACGCAGTTTGTACTTCACTGTCATCATTTTCCAATCTCAAATACGAAACAGTACCATAACCACTTTCACTTGCGTCAGAAAAGTGATGCAGCTGAGCAAATTTGATTCGACCAAAGTTTGTAGGCTTCATACACCGGTCCACTTTGAACTCCGAGATCTTGTTGAGATCTTCTAGTCACTCTATCCATCGGTGAGAGACGATTTGCGTTATACTCTCATCCCATCCAAGTTTCTTCTTACAGAGATCATGCAAAATTAACTTGGCTGGTAGTGTAAATGGTGCAAGAAATCCCAAGGGGTCATAAACAGAACCAATCACGGACAGAATACCCCGTCTTGTACATGGTCTCTCCTGAATCGAAATTCTGAACTTGAACACATCTGTTTCAATGCACCAGTGCAATCCCAGTGCTCTTTCCATGGGCAGATCGTCCTTATCCAAGTCCAACTCCCGAGTCTCCTCAGCTCTGTCCTCCGGTGGAATAGTTTCCAGTACAGCACGGCTGTTGCTATCCATTTCGTTAGCCTGAACCCTCCCTTATTGCAAAGGGAAGTCAAATGTTTGACCATTTGAATCGCTTCTTCTTCCGTCGACATAGATTTTAAACAATCGTCCAAATAGAAATTGCTCTTTAATGTGTTTGTCACCTCTTCTGAAATGTAAGCTTTATTATCCTCAGCGGTTTTCCTCAATGCGAAGTTTGCACAACTCGGCGATGACACTGCTCCGAAGAGATGTACCTTCATCCTGCATTCAACGAGATCTTGTTGTGCATTACCGTCCGGCTACCACAGGTATCGCAAGTAGTCAATGTGTTTTTCCGAGACCTTGACCTGATAAAAAATTGCTTTGATATCTGCCATCAAGGCTACCGGCTCTTGTCTGAATTTGATAAGAACTCCGATGAGTGAGTTCGTTAATTCTGCGTTTCAGATTCTGCTTACGTTGTTCTGCAATGCATCGGTTATTCGGCAGACTAAGACCTTCTTGTTTAAAGGGTAATAATAATAATAATAATAATAATGTATTTTATTTATATAGCGCTTTTCATATACTCAAAGACGCTTTACAGAGATTTAGAGAACATAGGGAAATTAATAAATAGATAATGTATGTCAGGTTGGAGGCCAGTGTCTAGTGGAGTACCCCAAGGATCTGTGTTGGGTCCACTGTTGTTTGTCATTTACATTAATGATCTGGATGATGGTGTGGCAAATTGGATTAGTAAATATGCAGATGATACTAAGATAGGTGGAGTAGTTGATAGTGAGGTAGATTTTCAAAGTCTACAGAGAGACTTGGGCCTTTTGGAAGGGTGGGCTGAAAGATGGCAGATGGAGTTTAATGCTGATAAGTGTGAGGTGCTGCATTTTGGTAGGACAAATCAAAATAGGACGTACAGGGTAAATGGTAGGGAATTGAGGAATGCAGTGGAACAGAGGGATCTGGGAATAACTGTGCATTGTTCCCTGAAGGTGGAATCTCATGTGGATAGGGTGGTGAAGAAGGCGTTTGGTATGCTTGCCTTTATAAATCAGAGCATCGAGTATAGAAGTTGGGATGTAATATTAAAATTGTACAGGGCATTGGTGAGGCCGAATCTGGAGTATGGTGTGCAGTTCTGGTCGCCAAATTATAGGAAGGATGTCGACAAAATGGAGAGGGTACAGAGGAGATTTACAAGAATGTTGCCTGGGTTTCACCACTTAGGCTACAGAGAGAGGTTGAACAGGTTGGGTCTTTATTCTTTGGAGCGTAGAAGGTTGAGGGGGGACTTGATAGAGGTTTTTTAAATTTTGAGAGGGACGGACAGAGTTGACGTGGGTAGGCTTTTCCCTTTGAGAGTGGGGAAGATTCCAACAAGGGGACATAGCTTCAGAATTGAGGGACAAAGGTTTAGGGGTAACATGAGGGGGAACTTCTTTACTCAGAGGGTGGTGGCTGTATGGAATGGGCTTCCGGTGGAAGTGGTGGAGGCTGGCTCGATTTTATTATTTAAGAGTAAATTGGATAGGTATATGGATAGGAGGGGATTAGAGGGTTATGGTCTGAGTGCAGGTAAATGAGACTAGGTCAGGGAGAATGGTCGGCGTGGACTGGTAGGGCCGGACAGGCCTGTTTCCATGCTGTAGTTGTTATATGTTATATGTTAAATAAGTAAATAAATAAACGAACAGAGAAAGGAGACAGAAGGTGAGGTGAGCTTCAGTGGTTGAAGGCAGTACTGAACAGGTGAGACTTCAGCGATGTTTTGAATGTGGTGAGTGTGGAGGAGTCTCTAACGTTTTGGGGTAGTGAGTTCCATAGGGTGGGAGCAGCGATGGAGAAAGCCCTGTCCCCCCAGGATCTGAGTTTGGTCCGGATGTGGGGGATAGGAGATTGGCAGCAGCAGAGCGGAGGGTGCAGGTGGGAGTGTGCCTGTGGAGGAGGTCGGTCAGGTAGGATGGGGCCAGGTTATGGAGGGCTTTGTAGGTTATGAGGAGGATTTTGTACTGGATTCTCTGGGGGATGGGGAGCCAGTGGAGTTTATAAAGGACGGGGGTGATATGGTCACGAATCGGGGTGTGGGTGAGTAGACGGGCAGCGGAGTTTTCAATGTATTGAAGTTTACTGATGATTTTTGAGGGTGCGCCATAGAGGAGGCTGTTGCAGTAGTCCAGACGGGAGGTGATGAAGGCGTGGATGAGGGTTTCTGCAGCAGTGGAGGAGAGGGATGGACGGAGACGGGCAATATTTTTGAGGTGGAAGAAGGCATTCTTTGTGATGTGTTTGATGTGTTTGTCGAAGGAGAGGGCTTGATCAAAGATGTTTCCAAGATTCCGGATGTGAGGTGAGGTGGATACTGGGAGACCATCAATGTTGAGGATGAAGTTTTGGGTGGATTTGGTGAGCGTTTTTGGACCAATGATGATGATTTCAGATTTGTTGCAATTGAGTTTGACGAAATTTGATTGAAGCCAAGATTTTATTTCAGTGATGCAGTTTGTCAGTGTAGAGTGTGTGGTGGGGGAAATTGACATGGTGGAGATGATGAGCTGGATATCATCGGCGAAGCAGTGGAAGTTGAGACCATGACGGCGGATTAATTGACCAAGGGGGAACAGGTAGAGGATGAAGAGGAGGGGGCCAAGGACTGAGCCTTGGGGGACACCTTGGGGGAGGGGAGCGGTGGGGGATTTACAGTTGTTAATGGAGATGAACTGGTGTCTGTCAGAGAGGTAAGATTTGAACCAGGATAGGGCTGTGCCGGTGATGTTAAGGGAGGTTTCAAGTCGGGTGAGGAGAATGGAGTGATTTATGGTGTCAAAGGCGGCGCTGAGGTCAAGTAGGATGAGGATGTTGAGGTTGCCAGCGTCGGAGGAGAGGAGAATGTCGTTTGTGATTTTGAGGAGCGCAGTTTCAGTACAGTGGTTTGAGCGGAATCCGGATTGGAAAGTTTCATACAGGTTATTGGTAGAGAGGTGGTATTTGAGTTGGGAAGCTACAGCACGTTCCAAAACTTTGGACAGAAAGGGTAGGTTGGAGATTGGTCTGAAGGTGTTTGGGGTGTCAGGGTTTAGACCAGGTTTTTTCAGAATGGGGGTGACAGCAGCGATTTTGAGGGATGGCGGGACGATGCCAGTGGACAGGGAGGAGTTTATTGTTGCAGTGATAAGTGGAGAGAGAGCAGGAAGGCAGGCCTTGACAAAGCTGGAGGGGATGGGGTCCAGAGAGCAGGTGGCAGTTTTTATTCCTGTGAAGAGGTCAGAGAGGTCGGTGGTGGAGATTGGGGAGGCAGGGGCTGACAGGATAAGGGGGGGGCAGGTGGTTTGAGGGGGAGCAGGTGCGTTGGTGGTTAAGGTGCTGTAGATGTTGTCTATTTTGCTTTGGAAGAATGAAAGGAAAGTGGTGCATTTGTCAACTGTGAATGATTGGGAGATGGTGTCCAGGGGGCTGAGGAGTTTGCTTATTGTAGAGAAGAGTGTTTTGGGGTTTCCGGAGCCAGAGTGAAATATTTGAGAGTAATAGGTGGAGTGGGCGCGGGAGAGGGCATCTTTGTAGTGCTGCATGTGGTCTTTGTAGGCTTGGGAGTGAATTGTGAGACCTGTTTTGTTGCGGAGTCTTTCAATTTGGCGGGCATGAGTTTTCATCACGCGGAGTTCAGGGGTAAACCAGGGAGCAGAGTGGGTGAAGGAAACTGTTTTGGTTTTTATAGGTGCAAGCTGGTCGAGGCAGGAGGAGAGAGTGCGGTTGTAGTAGTCAGTGAGGTCAGATGGGCTGTGGAGGTCAACGAAGGGAGAGGTGGACATTATTTCAGAGAGGGAGGATGAGAGCGAGGTAGGTGAAACAGAGTTCAGCTTACGGAAGTTGATTTTGCGTTTTGCTTTGGAGCTGGGGTGGGAATGTTGACAGACATGGTGATGGCTAAGTGATCAGAGAGGGTGGGGTCGGAGCCAGAGAGGTGATGTAGATTTAGTCCAGTGGAGCAGACAAGGTCCAGAATGTGCCCACGGTTATGGGTGGGAAAATTGACGTGTTGAGTGAGGTTAAAGCAGTTGAGTATTTCAGTGAAGTCAGCGGTTATTGTGGAGTCAGTGGAGTCCATATGGATGTTGAAATCACCGAGGAGGAGGATTGAGGGGGAGAGAGAACAGAACTGGGTCAGAAAGTCAGAGAAGTCAGAAAGGAATGATGGGTGTGGTTTGGGAGGGCGGTAGACAACTGCCATGACTAATTTTGTGTGGCCAGAGAGTTTGAAAGCCAGGTGTTCAAATGAAGGAGCAGATGAGACGGAGATAAGGTTGATCTTGAAGTCCTGTCGGTGAATTACGGCAATCCCACCACCTCGGCCTTCCGAGCGTGGTTTATTGATGTAGGAGTATCCGTTGGGTGTAGTGAGGTTGAGTGGGAGGTAATCCAGAGGTTGTTGCCAGGTTTCTGTCAGACAGGGTAGATCCATGTAATAGTGACCTTCTATCATCTTTACTGAGCGACCCATGATTTCCAAGAATTTCACTTCTCTGGACATTTCTTCTGATTCCTTGCCGGGTCTTTCATTGAAGTCGTGATTATATTGCTTAGTCAACAACTCCTCTAGGTTTACGATAGATATCCGGTTGACAGCAGCAGCAGTATAATTATTCCCTTTTCCGCCTTTATTATTCTTTCACGGGGAGCCACAGATAACCCGAGTATGGTTTTTTACAGCAAACGGACCATCTTCTTGACTGGTAATAACCCTTCTAGGTTCTAATGCTTTAAAAGCATTCGTTCCGATAAGTAGGTACCTGAGTTTATTTTGGGTAATTTGCATCCTTCAAGTGAGGCCACTTTTCCAAGTCCTCTTGCTTAGGTATGTTCGAATGAGAGACGGGTATAGTCTCTTGTGTAAACACATCAGATATCTGTACAAAGTTGTCCCTCCCGACTAGCTTTTTCCATACTTGTGATGTGATAACGATCGTGGTATCTCGGACCATTTATGGTGTTCAAGAGTAGCTTAACCTTTTCTCCTGTAATATCCAGTTTTCTCATCACGTTTTCTGTGCATATGGTAGCGGAACTTCCACTGTCCAAAAAGGCATATGTTTGCAACACTGTATTTCCTTCACTGCTTCTTACCTGTACCGGCAGGATGGCGAAAGTACAGGCTTCTACCCCGGCCCCAATATGTGCAGTTAATGAGGGGGGAGGCAACAACTTCACTCGTGGCTGGCTTCTCCGTTTGTTCCACTTGCTCCGGCTTCACGTCCGTATTCCTCTGTTCGGTGTGAAGCAATTCAGGATGACCTTGTTTCAGCTCCTCTCAGTATCATCGAATCACGTTCAGAATCACACTCACAATCTTAAGATCGTCTCCCTGTCCCAAATTCAAACCTATCCTTCTCTCCTTCGGATCCGTCTTTTCCTCTGGATCCAATATTTTGAACAGCTTCAGATCGATTTCGATCTCCTCTTGCCTCACACCTTCTATCACATGTCCCTTTCCCTGCAGATATACTGTATTATATCTGCTTTTCATCCAATGCATCATCCGTGCTCACGGTCACCACCATCCACGATTTCCTATCAGCATGGTGCGTCTATTGTGCTCTCATCTCTCTAATCTCCTGCCCTTGTTTGTCGTTAAATGTAATTGTTTCCTGGCCCAGGTAATTGTGTTTCCTGATCCAATTATGTATATTACTCCCAATCAATTGTCATGCACATATCAGTGTTCGAAGTACAATAAAACGTAAAGACGGATGTGGCAATCCGAAACAAAACTCTAAATAATGAGTGAACTCAAGCGATGATAACTCGGAATAGGTAGACAACAGAGCATTTTAAACGTCAGAGTGCCGGCTGAGCGGTGTAAAGGGTTGATAGATTGAATTGATTGAAAGATGTAGCATGGAAACATCTCGGCCCACTGAGTCAATCAATGACACATTTACACGAGTTCTCCGTTATCTCACTTTCACATCCACTCCCTACACTTTGATCAGAATCCATTGGTTTTGACAGCACCTGCAAGGGTAGAGCTCTAAAATTGCCGTGATCTCCGTTGAACATTGTCTTCCGTGATTATTTCACATATCACTGGTGATGCTGGTGAAAGACTGTGACCTGGTGCAGGGATTTGCTTCTATGGATATCCGGAGTGCGTAGTGAACAAAAATGATCTCAGCTAAGGAATCAATAACACGGACTTACAAATAACAGCCCATCAGTCACCACATTTTACGGGATGAAAATCTAGTGATTTCAATTTTCCGTTAAATATTTCAGCCCCTCCCATCATGTAACAAATCTAACAATTGGCCTGTGTCCCCGCTTCACCAAGTTCTTCAAATCATCCCTCAAATTGCACCGTATAGCACAAAACCAAGCCCTTCGGCCTTCATGCCCATTAATTCATCACGGACTTGTCAATAATTCCATTCAGCACCAGGTAATCCACAGCCAACTCTGCCTCTGCAATCAAGCGCTTCTCCAGGTGCTTCAACGATGTTGAGAGACTATCTCTGCCTCCACCACATTAGCTCTGCTTTTAACACCATTGTGCCAGAGCTACTACACTACAAACTCTCCCAGCTGACTGTGCCTGAACTCCTCTGTCAGTGGATCATCAACTTCTTGACGGACAGGAAGCAGCACGTGAGGCTGAGAAAGCACATCTCGGACCCGCAGACCCTCAGCATAAGAGCACCGCAAGGCTGCGTACTCTCCCCTCTCCTTTACTCTCTCTACACCAACGTCTGCACCTCACAGACTGATTGGACTGATCCGGGATGGGGAGGAATCTGCCTACAGAGGGGAAGTGACACAGCTGACGTCCTGGTGCCATCGCAACAACCTGGAGCTCAATGCTCTCAAGACAGTGGAACTAATTGTAGACTTTAGGAGAGCTCCCCCTACCCTCCCCCCACACACCATCAACAACACCATTGTCACATCAGTGGAGTCATTTAAGTTCCTTGGAACCATCATCTCCATGGACCTTTAATGGGAGGCCATCATCGACTCCACAGTCAAAAAGGCCCAACAGAGGATGTACTTCCTGCGGCGACTGAGGAAACACAATCTGCCACAGGCAACGATGGTCCAATTCCACACTGCTATCATTGAGTCCGTCCTCACCTTCTCCATCATGGTCTGGTTTGGCTCAGCCACCAAGCACGACAATTGGAGGCTGCAACGGATCGTTCGCACACCTGCGAAGGTTGTTGGTTGCAACCTTCCCCCCCCATTGACGAACTGTACGCTGCAATAGTCAATAGTCAATTTATTTGTCACATACACATAAATGTGCAGTGAAATGAAAAATTATCCGCAGTTCAACAATAAGACCAATAGGAATAATCGATAAAAATGTAATAACACATACAATCATAAACCAACACCAAACAAAAGAAACATCCATCACAGTGAGTCTCCTCCAGTCCCCTCCTCACTGTGATGGAAGGCCAGAATGTATTTTTCTCTTCCCCTGCCGTCTTCTCCCGCGGTCAGGCTGTTGAAGTTGCCACGTCGGGGCGGTCGGGGCTCTCGACATTGAAGCCCCCACCGGGCGGAGAAAATCCCGCGGCCTATTTCAGGCCGCGCCGGGCGGTGAAAGGTCCGTGGCGGCCCGACCCATGCCCCGCGATTCGGGGCGGGCAAAGACGCTGTCGCTGCCGCTGCCGGAGCTCCCGATGACGGCCCCCACCCAGGGGCCTGCGGGCTTCCGACGTCCAGGCAGCCCGCGCCGAAGAAGCCTCCGGAGACGAGTCGCAGCCGCTCCTGCAGCATCCGAAGGCGGCCAGCGCCGCAGGTGGTGAGTCCGGGCGGCGGGCTCTGCGAACCAGAGCCCAGGTGGCCCCAGCCAGAGCCCGCCAGCTCCAGGTGCATGGCCGATGGTAGGTGGAGCCCGCCAGCTCCAGGTGCATGACCGATGGTAGGTGGAGCCCGCCAGCTTCAGGTGCATGGCCGATGGTGGGTGGAGCCCGCCAGCTTAAGGTGCATGGCCGATGGTAGGTGGAGCCGGCCAGCTTCAGGTGCATGGCCGATGGTAGGTGGAGCCCGCCAGCTTAAGGTGCATGGCCGATGGTAGGTGGAGCCCGCCAGCTCCAGGTGCATGGCCGATGGTAGGTGGAGCCCGCCAGCTCCAGGTGCATGGCCGATGGTAGGTGGAGCCCGCCAGCTTCAGGTGCATGGCCGGTGGTAGGCCGCAGCGGGAACGGAGACACTACACAGAAAACAAAGGTCGGGTCTCCGTTCGGGAGAGACAATGTTACAGTCCCGTCCCCCCCCCCCCCCCCACGCACACATAACACACAACCGCAAACACTACATCACATTTAAACTACAATTAAGACAAAAACAACAAAAAATACAAAAGACAACGGACTGCAGGCAAGGCGCAGCTGCGAGGGCAGCGCTGGCTCCTCCTCCAAGGGCCAGGAAGCGAGTGGGTAAGATCATCTCTGACCCCTCTCACCCTGGCCACAAACTCTTTGAAGCACTTCCCTCTGGAAGGCGACTCCGGACTGTCAAAGCAGCCACAGCCAGACATAAAAACAGCTTTTTTTCCACGAGTGATAACTGAATAACCAAAGTCTGTAGTCTCTTTTTTGCTCTGGTTTATTTTCACCCACATGTTTAGACCGTAATGTTGTATCCTTATTGTTTTGATGTGGTTATGCTTTATTCTTAATTGTTAACTGTATTTTTGTGTTGTCATTTGTGAGCGGGGCACCAAGGCACATTCCTTGTATATGCATACTTGGCCAATAAACATTCATTCATTCATTCATTCATTCATTCATTCATTCATTCATTCACTATGAGACAATGCGGTCCACGCTGCAATCACTCTTTGGGTGAAAACGTTCTTCTTTTCATCTTCTCCAAACCTCCTCATACTAAGCCCATGCCCTCCTCCCTTACATACGTGGTCTATGCTTAAGCTCACGGGTGACCGCGCTTTTGCGGTTGCAGCTCCTAGACTGTGGAACAGCATCCCTCTCCCCATCAGAACTGCCCCCTCCATCGACTCCTTTAAGTCCAGGCTCAAAACCTATTTCTACTCCCTAGCGTTTGAGGCTCATTGAGGAGGCGCTGTGAATTGTTCTGTATGCGCTGTTATGTTTGTGTGCTACTGTATGTTTCATTTTTTCCTTAGTACCTAATCAGATGTACAGCACTTTGGTCAACGTGGGTTGTTTTTAAATGTGCTATTGTAGTGAGTCCAGACGAGTGGTATTATCCAAATACTTTATTGGTATAAAACCCGTGACAAACGCAACAGACTTCTTTCTGGACGAACACTAACTTCACTCACTAATCTAATCTCTAATCTAACGTTTGGCGCCAAGCATTTAAATACCCCGCGCATCCTCACCCAGTGACCGTAACCCAATCCGAGGGTTCTATTACCTGGCCAATCCCTATGTCCCTACATGACCCCCCCCCCCCAGAACCCTCGAAACCATACCTCACGGGCGGCCGAACCTCCCGCCCAGAACGTGTACGGATGGGGGAAACCGATACCCCCAGCGTGACAGGAGGCGGGTGGACGCCGCCGCTGGAGGCGATGGGGGGTCCACTGGAGCGGAGGGTGTAGGTGACGGGGGGCACTTGATGAACAACGGCAGCCCGGGACCAACCATAGGCGGCGGAGGCCCAAGTGGTGGTAAACTGGGCGCCGCTGACGGGACCAGTCGAGCAGCCACAGGCCGGCCCCGGCGCGGCGGCTGAGCCACCGATACGGGGAGGTCCTGGTCCAAATGGGCCGGCTTGAGACGGGACACTGAAACCAGCTCCTGACGATTTCCTACCTGCAAGGTGAAGGTTACAGTCCCTCTTTTGAGCACCTGGAACGGGCCCTGGTAAACCGGTTGGAGAGGGGGGCGGTGGCAATCTTTCCGAAGAAACACGAAATCACAGCTCCGCAATTCCGAAGGAACGTGAACTGCTGTGCTTCCGTGACTAGAGGTGGGGACTGGAGCCAGAGAACCCACCCGTTCCTGGAGGGAGCCCAAGACTGACGTGACGGATGGCGGCAAGGCGGGAGTGGAAGGGAGAATGTCGCCCGGCACCCGCAGGGGCGAACCGTAGACGAGCTCGGCCGAAGATGCGCCCAGCTCAGCCCGCGGGGCCGTACGAATGCCGAGGAGGACCCAAGGCAGCTGGTCAGCCCAATCGTAGCCAGTCAGGCGAGCACAGAGGGACGCCTTCAGCTGCCGATGGAAACGCTCAACCATCCCGTTGGCTTGGGGATGATAGGCGGTGGTCAGCTGTAATCGAGCACCATACAGCTGCGCCAGCGCGGCCCAGAGGGACGAGGTGAACTGGGCTCCCCGATCTGTAGTGATGATAGCCGGGACCCCGAAACGAGCCACCCAATGCAACGCCAGGGCCCGTGCACAGGAGGCCGCCGAGGTGTCCGACAACGGGAGCGCCTACGGCCAACGAGTGAACCGATGAACCACCGTCAGTAGATGAGTGTAACCCCTAGAATAGGGCAATGGACCCACCAAATCCACATGGATGTGGAAAAAACGGGCGGGGGGAACCTCGAATCTCTGGTATGGGGGCTGGACATGACGATGGACTTTGGAGGTCTGGCACGGAATGCAGGCGCATGCCCAGGCTGCCACCTGCTTTCGCAGGCCATGCCAGACAAACCGGTCAGCCACCATGGCTGAAGTCGCCCTGATGGACGGATGTGCCAGGCCATGAATGGCCTCAAAAACCTTACGCCGCAGAGCGGCAGGCACCACCGGGCGAGGGCGTGGGAGAGTAACGTCGCACCACAACTTGATACCTGTGGGGCCACACACCACCTGCTCCAAACGCAGTCCCGAGGTTGTGGAGGCGTACACCGCGGCAGTCCCTTCCAGGCGCTGAGCCTCCGCTAGCTCCTGGAAATCCACATGTTTACCAACCACGGCTACGGAGGGAATGGCCGGCCGGGACAGGGCATCAGCAACGGCATTCAGCCTACCCGCAATATGACGGACATCGGTCGTAAACTCCGAAATGAGGGTTAGGTGCCGCTGCTGGCGAGCCGACCACGGATCAGAAACCTTAGCAGAAGCGAATGTCAAAGGTTTGTGATCCGTGTAGGCCACGAAAGAACGGCCTTCTAAAAAATAACGGAAGTGGCCGACTGCTAAATAAAGGGCCAGGAGCTCTCTATCGAACGCACTGTACTTGAGCTCCGCTCGAGAGAGCTGCCTGCTGAAAAACGCCAGAGGCTGCCTATTACCGTCGACCTGCTGCTCCAAAACCCCACCCACCGCCACGTCTGAGGCATCCACCTTCAGAGCTGTGGGGGCGGAGGAGCGCGGGTGCACCAGCATGGTGGCGTTGGCGAGAGCCTGTTTGACCGCAACAAAAGTCGTCTCCGCAGCTACGGACCATACCAACTCCGCGGGGTTACCTGCGAGACATTGAAAAAGGGGGCGCATAACCCGAGCTGCTGCACGCACGAACCGATGATAGAAATTGACCATGCCCATGAATTCCTTCAAGCCCTTGATGGTAGTCGGGCGGGGGAAAGAGCGGACCGCGTCCACCTTAGCTGGTAAAGGAGTGGCACCGGCCGGAGTAACCCGGTGACCCAAAAAATCCACCGCGGACAGGCCGAATTGGCATTTGTCTGGATGGAGAATCAGGCCATGGTCTTGCAGCCTCTGGAACACCGTGCGGAGGTGGACCAAGTGCTCCTGGACCGAATGGCTGGCAATCAAAATATCGTCTAGATAAATAAAGACAAACGCCAACCCTCGACCCACCCGGTCCATCAGACGCTGGAATGCCTGAGCTGCATTTTTAAGGCCGAAAGGCATACGCAACCACTCAAACAGTCCGAACGGGGTGATGGTCGCTGTTTTTGGAATGTCCGGCGGGTGGACCGGGATCTGATGGTATCCCCGCACCAAATCAATTTTTGAAAATATTGTCGCCCCCTCCAGGCTAGCTGAAAAGTCCTGAATGTGTGGAATCGGATAGCGGTCCGGCCGTGTTGCTGCGTTGAGTCGACGGAAGTCACCACATGGTCTCCACCCCCCAGACGCTTTGGAAACCATGTGCAAGGGGGAGGCCCACGAACTACTCGAAGGCCGAATAATTCCCAACCTCTCCAAGTTTAGGAACTCCTCTCGCGCCCTGGCCAGCTTGTCGGGTGGGAGGCGCCGTGCCCGGGCAAAAACCGGCGGCCCTTCGGTTGGGATGAAATGGACGACCCCGTGCTTCTCCGAAGGTGAATCAAAACGCTGGACGAGGAGCTGCGGGAAGTCGGCTAGGACCACATTGAACTGACCGGGAGCCGTGGTAATGGACTGGATAACTAGGCTGGGTGGGGCGGCGCTTGTAGAAGCCTCTGGCCCAGTACCCCGAAGCCGTACATCAGCCGAGGGTTGTAGGCCCCTCCCTCAGACGTCTGCGACCAAGGAAAACGCCCATAGGAAATCTGCCCCCAATATGGCCTGGCCCACATCCGCAACGATGAATTCCCAACGGTAAGGCCTGGACTCGAAGGACAGGGACATGGTCCTTTTACCGTATGTACGGATGGTGCTACCATTCACTGCAATTAGGGGCGGTCCCTTTTGCCCCACTCGAACTTCACAGTCATAGGGGAGCACAATACTTACGACCGCTCCCGTATCCACTAGGAAAACGATCCCGGTACTCTGATCCGTAGCGTAGAGGCGGTGGTTACGGCCAACCGAGACTGCCTCTACAGTCGATCGGCCCAGGCGTTTCCCGGAAACGAACACGGGGATCTACAGCTTCGTGCCTCGCTGCCCCACCGCCGATGGAAAGAGCACCAGCCACGCCTATCCGGCTCTGTTGGTCGAGCCCGCTGCCAATGAACAGGCGCCGCCGCCCTCTCTTGGCGGGCCGGCTGCGAAATAGCGGCCGATGCGTCGCTCTCCCGGCCGCACCCCGGACTACCGCTGGGCCTCGAGACCCGGTTAACGGAGCCGTCTCGGGTGTTGCGCTCCCTAACGAGCGTGTCGGCCTTCTCGGCGAACGCTACCGGATCTTCAAAAGGGACGTCTGCCAACACCAACCTGACGTCCCCAAGTAGCTTCTCCCGAAAGGCCGCTTCGAATATCATGCACGGCTGATGGTCGCCCGCCAAAGCCAGCATCTCGGACATCAGCTCCGACGGCAGCCGCTGCCCCAGGTCTAGCAAATGGAGGAGCTTCAGAGCCCGCTGGCTCTGGGCCCAGCCGAAGGTCCGCAGCAGGAGCTTCTTGAGCCCCACGTACTGGTCCGTTTGGGGTGGACTGGTCAGGTATCGGCTGACCCGCGCAGCCACCTCCGCCTGCAGACAGCTCACCAGGTGGTGGTACTTCTCCTGGTCTTCCTCCACCTTTTTAAGATGGAATTGTGATTCTGCCTGCACAAACCACAGGTGCGGCTGATGGGCCCAGAACGGCGGTAGATGGATTTCGCCCGCGCTCGCTCCCGCCTGCGACATGCTGCTGCTTTCTTCCTACGTTCGAGGTCGAGTGGTATTATCCAAATACTTTATTGGTATAAAACCCGTGACAAACGCAACAGACTTCTTTCTGGACGAACACTAACTTCACTCACTAATCTAATCTCTAATCTAACGTTTGGCGCCAAGCATTTAAATACCCCGCGCTTCCTCACCCCGTGACCGTAACCCAATCCGAGGGTTCTATTACCTGGCCAATCCCTATGTCCCTACACTATAGAAATAAAATTGACTTGACTTGACTTGACATGAGTAATCGGTTCTGATTCTGTACTATATCTATATCTATATTTTTCACGGTTTTGCATAGCATTGTGACAGTTCATCTTATTTGTCATCACCCCCCATAGCTCAGTGGATCTAATTCCATGAGCCAGTCATTGCAAGTCAGGTTAAATTTCCACACTGAACGTCGCTTTATCCATATTTCTTTGTAAATCTCTCATATAGTTGAAATTGTGAAATATATTTTCCGTGGCACGACTAATTATGGTAATCACAGTTTACAAACAGATGCCCAGGATTCATAAACTGCAAACCAACGGAAGAAACAATAGCAGCGAGAAAACTTATTTTTAAACATCAAATATTATTTTATTGACGAGACACAAGAAACGGGGAAAATATTTTCGTCGAAGTCGTAGCTGTATCCGCTATAGACTAAAAAAAGCCGGATTAACTCAGCGGGACAGACAGTATCTCTGGAGAGAATGAATGGGTGAGGTTTCGGGTCGAGACCCTTCTTCGGACTGTATCCGTTATACGGAAAGGTCTGTTCACAGAAAGTGCCCTGGGCGCTCTTTAGAGAATAGGTTCTGATGGGGAAAGATGAGCAAAGCTTAAAGATGAAGAAATTTGGCCTTCAAATGTAGCTCGGAGGAATCTGAGGACCGATGTTAGTGACTGCAAAAAAAGGCAAATGTGCTGGCGGGAATGTGGGAGATTTGTGCACGGACCACGGTTTTGAATGGGGTTGAATGGTGTTAGGAGGGATAGATAGATCACCCATGATTGAATGTTGGAGTAGACTTGATGAGCAGATTGGCCGTTTGGCCTTATTCTGGTCCTATTTCTTACGAAATTATAAACAACATGAAGACCAATTTTAACACTTGGCCCGAGGCCGAGCCATTGGATAACAGCAGAAGCGGATAAAACATAAAAGCGTATAGGAACAGGAATGTAGAAAGAGGAATGTAGACACGTAAGACGTGCAGACATTGGCATGTAGAAGGACGAGTGAAGACAATGGAATGATAAGAACGGAATATTGAAACAGATAGGTAGACATAAGAAGGAGTGTAACCACGGGCGAGTACAGCTAAAGTACTACACTCGGAGTGTAGAAACAGGACCCTGGCAGCAGGCGTGTGAACCTAAGGTGCAGAAACGAGTGTACAAACTGGATTTTTACTGGATTGTAGTAATTTGAGCAACGTCAATTTGTAAGGTCATAATATTTTAGGACGTGAATTAATCTGACGAGTGGCAGGGCGTTGTATTTTATTGTTCCGAGTTACTTTATCATTTGTGTTGTATTTTGTTCCAATTATCTCTTTATTCGTTTCTTCATTTTACACATAAGTACCTAATTTCGTAGATAAGTATCTTCAAACATGGCAGATACATTCCCTGAGCAGTGCCCTGGTGTTTCGGATTAATCAGCAACTAGATTAAGACGAGAAGTTGGTTCAGTAGTTATTTAAAGTAATGTCCAATTGCTGACAGTGTGTCTCTCCATCTTAACCCAGCAGACTCATTATCCAGTCTTCCTTATTTCGCAATCAAACTCCAAACTCAACTCAGCGAGGCGTTGCCTTCGCTATCGTCATCTCTTTGTTTCTATTTTTAACCGAGTTGAAACCTCGATGTTCCCGCAGAGATGGACAAGGCTATAAAGCTCTCGGAATGTGGCGTCGACACACATTTGTTTCTTCTTCATCAAAGTAAACGTCTCTTCAAATAGAAAATGGGAGCAGAGTATTTCAACGTGGAGAAAATATTGTACGTGATCATCGCCGTCATTGGAGTCCCTGGTAAGTGAGCAGAGCAAAATTAATGTAGGACTTCGCCCGAATCTGTAATGGACATCAAAGAAAAGGCTGAACGAACGAAGAAAGGAATACTTTCTTTCAGTCTTCAGTTAAAATAATGCAATGTATTTCTAGTGATGCTGGGGAATCAAGGCACTAATGGGAAAACAGGTAGCAAATTGGGGGAGTTCATAAAAGGAAGATGCCAAAGGAATTAATGTTGAAACGTTAAGAATCGGGATGATGTCTACCGCAAGTGCTAAAGTCGTTCTGTGGAACGTTGGATAAATTATTGTCATCTTTCAATTTTTTGCCAAATGCATTAAATTTGCGGAAATGTATCTCGGTAAAAACATGGAAGGAGGAACTAAACTGCTTCTAAAAGTAATTATTGGAAAAAGGCTCCAATTCATTATAAGATGATTGATGTCAGAATATTGACCGTGGAAAACTAATGTCATGGATAGAAGGTTAGATAAACGTAGTGCAGCTTCTGACGATGTAACTCGTATATTATGGGAGGACATGTCTGGTGAATTAATATTCTTGGAAGAGCTCAGATAAAGCCCCAGGTGGGAAAGGTAGTGATACATTAGGGCGAACTGCAAATTAGCTGCGTGACAAGAAAATAATAAATCGTCGTCGTCGTCGTCGTCGTCGTCGTCCACCCCCCCCACCCCCCCAACCACCCCCCCCCCACCCCCACCCCGATACCAGGTACGGATGAAACCCCACCGAATTAAAGCAGAGCTGGTCACAAGATGCAGTACATTAATGATTTGAATCTGGAAATATTTCTGAGAATGCCGCTTTCTTAATGTAGGGCGGGATTCCGAGTTACGGAAATAAGGAGATGATTAAGAGTGATGCACTGGCGCGGATTGAGTTGGAAAATACAGGACAGGTGGGGGGAAACATGGGTAAATAGGAAGTTATGGACTTTGGAAGGATTCCGTCTGGAGGCGGCTTAATCTCGGAATGGTGACAGACTGGCAATTGTTGATGAGCGAAGTGATGACCGTCCCGCAGTACTAACACGGTGCCGCAGCGGTAGAGTTGCTGCCTTACAGTGCCAGAGACCCGGGATCGATCCTGATCTCGGGTGCTGTCTGTACGGAGTTGGTATGTTCTCCCCGTGACCTGCGTGGGGTTTTTTTCCGGGAGCTCCGATTTCCTCGCACATTCCATTGGCTTCAGTAAGGATTGTGAATTGTATCAAATGTGCAGGATCGAGTTAGTGTGCGGGGATCGCTGGTCAGCACGGATTGGATCAGCCGAAGTACCTGTTTCCGCGCTGTGTCTCTAAATTAAAAGTAGGAACTACACCAGTCCTAAAAGGGCTGAATCCTGTTGAGATTGAGCAAGTAGGGGGAAATCAAATTACACTTTGCCATTCTGTTTTTATTAAACTGTGGGAGTAAAGGTTGAAAGGCTGGAGTAATTAGGTTTGTATACACCGGAATTTAGAAGGATGAGGGGGGGTCTTATTGAAACATATAAGATAATTAGGGGATTGGACACATTAGAGGCAGGAAACATGTTCCCAATGTTGGGGGAGTCCAGAACAAGGGGCCACAGTTTAAGAATAAGGGGTAGGCCATTTAGAACGGAGATGAGGAAGAACTTTTTCAGTCAGAGAGTGGTGAAGGTGTGGAATTCTCTGCCTCAGAAGGCAGTGGAGGCCAGTTCGTTGGATGCTTTCAAGAGAGAGCTGGATAGAGCTCTTAAGGATAGCGGAGTGAGGGGGTATGGGGAGAAGGCAGGAACGGGGTACTGATTGAGAGTGATCAGTCATGATCGCATTGAATGGCGGTGCTGGCTCGAAGAGCTGAATGGCCTACTCCTGCACCCATTGTCTATTGTCTATTGTCTATTGTCTATTATTGTCTACCCGGACACTGGGGAAACCACACATTTCAGGTTCAGAGGGATATGGGGCAAATGCAGGTAAATGGAACGTGCTTACATGGGGCATCTTCGTCGGCATGGACGAACTGGGCTGCAGGTTGTGTTCCCATTCTGTGTGACTCTGTGACTCTATAACACTGCATGTACTTGTTTAAAACATTTCCCTGTTTTCCTCGGGAGTTCCGAATTCCTTGATGCACTCCAACGGCGTACAGGGCTGCAGGTTAATTCGTTTCGGTAAAAATGTAAATTGTCCCTAATATGTAGAATGGTGTTAGTGTATGGTCGGTGTGCAGTCGGTGGGCGAACGGCTTTCTTCCGCGATGTATCTCTCAATTAAACTAAACTAAACTAAACTAAACTCAAGTAAATTAAACTGAACTGAACTAAACTTAGCAAAACTAAGCTATCCAGTCAGTGGATTGGCCGGACAGAGTTTCTGTCATTGTTGCTTTTTTACCGAATTCATCGGTAGCTTCCTCGACATTGAGGGAAACAAATGTTTTGCGAATAGTGCGGAACGTCTGGTTCAATATTTAATAGTGTTCAGAATATTGAACGTAAAATGTCGATATTCTTATAGTTTATGTCCCTGGGAATGATATTCTCTGCCAGAGAGCGATTGCGGCGAAATGCGGTACATTCGTTCAAAGGAACAGAGATTTGGGCATCGGGGTTTGGATGGACTAGGTTTCATTTTTAGGGGTTAGAAGTATGAGAGGCGAACTCGTCACAACTTCCGAAACCTAATGTGGTTGGATGGTCTCAATGTAGAGAGTTTGTATTCCGGACAGTGCAGGGAGTATTTATCCAGGGCATTGCGGGGGGGGGGGGGGGGGTTATCGCGGATAGTGCGGGGGCATGTGTTTCGGCCAGTGCGGGGAGTTTGTATTCCGGACAGAGCCGAGGGTATGTTTCCCGGATAGTGCGGGAGTATGTATCACCGATAGTGCAGAAGAATAATTCACGGGGAGTGCAGTGAATAGCTATCCCGGATAGTGCGGGAGTACATATTACGGATAGTGTGGGAGTATATATCACGGAGTGTGTGGGAGTATATATCACGGGGAGTGTGGGAGTATATATCACGGATAGTGTGGGGGTATATATCACGGATAGTGCGGGAGTATATATCACGGATAGTGCGGGAGTATATATCACGGATAGTGCGGGAGTATATATCACGGATAGTGCGGGACTATATATCACGGATAGTGCGGGAGTATATATCACGGATAGTGTGGGAGTATATATCACGGATAGTGCGGGAGTATATATCACGGATAGTGCGGGAGTATATATCACGGATAGTGCGGGACTATATATCACGGATAGTGTGGGAGTATATATCACGGGGAGTGTGGGAGTATATATCACAGTGCGGGAGTATATATCACAGTGCGGGAGTATATATCACGGATAGTGCGGGAGTATATATCACGGATAGTGTGGGAGTATATATCACGGGGAGTGTGGGATTATATATCACGGGGAGTGTGGGCGTATATATCACGGATAGTATGGGAGTATATATCACGGATAGTGTGGGAGTATATATCACGGATAGTGCGGGAGTATATATCACGGATAGTGCGGGAGTATATATCACGGATAGTGTGGGAGTATATATCACGGGGAGTGTGGGAGTATATATCACAGTGCGGGAGTATATATCACAGTGCGGGAGTATATATCACGGATAGTGCGGGAGTATATATCACGGATAGTGTGGGAGTATATATCACGGGGAGTGTGGGAGTATATATCACGGGGAGTGTGGGCGTATATATCACGGATAGTATGGGAGTATATATCACGGATAGTGTGGGAGTATATATCACGGGGAGTGTGGGAGTATATATCACGGGGAGTGTGGGAGTATATATCACGGATAGTGTGGGAGTATATATCACGGATAGTGTGGGAGTATATATCACGGGGAGTGTGGGAGTATATATCACGGATAGTGTGGGAGTATATATCACGGATAGTGTGGGAGTATATATCACAGTGCACGAGTATATATCACGGATAGTGTGGGGCTATATATCACGGGGAGTGTGGGAGTATAAATCACGGGGAGTGTGGGAGTATATATCACAGTGCGGGAGTATATATCACGGATAGTGTGGGAGTATATATCACAGTGCGGGAGTATATATCGCGGATAGTGCGGGAGTATATATCACGGATAGTGTGGGAGTATATATCACGGGGAGTGTGGGAGTATATATCACAGTGCGGGAGTATATATCACGGATAGTGTGGGAGTATATATCGCGGATAGTGCGGGAGTATATATCACGGATAGTGTGGGAGTATATATCACGGGGAGTGTGGGAGTATATATCACGGATAGTGTGGGAGTATATATCACAGTGCGGGAGTATATATCACGGATAGTGTGGGAGTATATATCACGGATAGTGCGGGAGTATATATCACAGTGCGGGAGTATATATCACGGATAGTGCGGGAGTATATATCTCGGATAGTGTGGGAGCATTTATCACAGTGCGGGAGTATATATCACGGATAGTGCGGGAGTATATATCACGGATAGTGCGGGAGTATATATCACTGTGCACGAGTATATATCACGGATAGTGTGGGGGTATATATCACGGATAGTGTGGGAGTATATATCACGGATAGTGTGGGAGTATATATCACGGATAGTGTGGGAGTATATATCACGGGGAGTGTGGGAGTATATATCACAGTGCGGGAGTATATATCACGGATAGTGTGGGAGTATATATCGCGGATAGTGCGGGAGTATATATCACGGATAGTGTGGGAGTATATATCACGGGGAGTGTGGGAGTATATATCACGGATAGTGTGGGAGTATATATCACAGTGCGGGAGTATATATCACGGATAGTGTGGGAGTATATATCACGGATAGTGCGGGAGTATATATCACAGTGCGGGAGTATATATCACGGATAGTGCGGGAGTATATATCTCGGATAGTGTGGGAGCATTTATCACAGTGCGGGAGTATATATCACGGATAGTGCGGGAGTATATATCACGGATAGTGTGGGAGTATATATCACGGGGAGTGTGGGAGTATATATCACAGGGAGTGTGGGCGTATATATCACGGATAGTATGGGAGTATATATCACGGATAGTGTGGGAGTATATATCACGGGGAGTGTGGGAGTATATATCACGGGGAGTGTGGGAGTATATATCACGGATAGTGTGGGAGTATATATCACGGATAGTGTGGGAGTATATATCACGGGGAGTGTGGGAGTATATATCACGGATAGTGTGGGAGTATATATCACGGATAGTGTGGGAGTATATATCACAGTGCACGAGTATATATCACGGATAGTGTGGGGCTATATATCACGGGGAGTGTGGGAGTATAAATCACGGGGAGTGTGGGATTATATATCACAGTGCGGGAGTATATATCACGGATAGTGTGGGAGTATATATCACAGTGCGGGAGTATATATCGCGGATAGTGCGGGAGTATATATCACGGATAGTGTGGGAGTATATATCACGGGGAGTGTGGGAGTATATATCACAGTGCGGGAGTATATATCACGGATAGTGTGGGAGTATATATCGCGGATAGTGCGGGAGTATATATCACGGATAGTGTGGGAGTATATATCACGGGGAGTGTGGGAGTATATATCACGGATAGTGTGGGAGTATATATCACAGTGCGGGAGTATATATCACGGATAGTGTGGGAGTATATATCACGGATAGTGCGGGAGTATATATCACAGTGCGGGAGTATATATCACGGATAGTGCGGGAGTATATATCTCGGATAGTGTGGGAGCATTTATCACAGTGCGGGAGTATATATCACGGATAGTGCGGGAGTATATATCACGGATAGTGCGGGAGTATATATCACTGTGCACGAGTATATATCACGGATAGTGTGGGGGTATATATCACGGATAGTGTGGGAGTATATATCACGGATAGTGTGGGAGTATATATCACGGATAGTGTGGGAGTATATATCACGGATAGTGTGGGAGTATATATCACGGATAGTGTGGGAGTATATATCACGGATAGTGTGGGAGTATATATCACAGTGCGGGAGTATATATCACGGATAGTGTGGGAGTATATATCACGGATAGTGCGGGAGTATATATCACTGTGCACGAGTATATATCACGGATAGTGTGGGGGTATATATCACGGGGAGTGTGGGAGTATATATCACGGGGGTGTGGGAGTATATATCACGGATAGTGTGGGAGTATATATCACGGGGAGTGTGGGAGTATATATCACAGTGCGGGAGTATATATCGCGGATAGTGTGGGAGTATATATCACGGATAGTGTGGGAGTATATATCACGGATAGTGTGGGAGTATATATCACGGATAGTGTGGGAGTATATATCACAGTGCGGGAGTATATATCACGGATAGTGTGGGAGTATATATCACGGATAGTGCGGGAGTATATATCACGGATAGTGTGGGAGTATATATCACGGATAGTGTGGGAGTATATATCACGGCGAGTGTGGGAGTATATATCACGGGGAGTGTGGGAGTATATATCACGGATAGTGTGGGAGTATATATCACGGGGAGTGTGGGAGTATATATCACGGATAGTGTGGGAGTATATATCACGGGGAGTGTGGGAGTATATATCACAGTGCACGAGTATATATTACGGATAGTGTGGGAGTATATATCACGGATAGTGTGGGAGTATATATCACGGGGAGTGTGGGAGTATATATCACGGATAGTGTGGGAGTATTTATCACGGATAGTGTGGGAGTATATATCACGGATAGTGCGGGAGTATATATCACGGATAGTGTGGGAGTATATATCACGGATAGTGCGGGGGTATATATCACGGGGAGTGTGGGAGTATATATCACGGATAGTGTGGGAGTATATATCACGGATAGTGTGGGAGTATATATCACGGATAGTGTGGGAGTATATATCACGGATAGTGCTGGAGTATATATCACGGATAGTGTTGGAGTGTATATCACGGGGTGTGTGTGAGTATATATCACGGAGAGTGCGGTGGTATGTGTCACGGATACTGTGGGAGTATATATCACGGATAGTGTGGGAGTATATATCACAGTGCACGAGTATATATCACGGATAGTGTGGGAGTATATATCACGGATAGTGTGGGAGTCTATATCACAGTGCGGGAGTATATATCACGGATAGTGTGGGAGTATATATCACGGATAGTGTGGGAGTCTATATCACAGTGCGGGAGTGTATTGTTATGCTCTGGGGAACACAGGAACTGGACTCAAACGCACGACTCACACACAAGAGTCAATTTGGAGAAAATAAAGGCGTTCTTTAATTTTCACATTAAAGAACACTGCGATTCGAACCAAAAACTCTAAACTTACTCAGTTACAAAAACATTAGTTACAAAAATTACTTACTAGCTATATTACGACCAAGAGCACATGAATCAGAGCACATGAATCACAATACGAACTGGCACAGGACAAAGGGAGGCGTGGACTATATATACATGAGGTAAGGGCACACAGGTGGAAACAATCAAGGCGGGGCTGACAATTACAATGGCAGGAAGTCAAGGGACCTGAAATGAGAATCTAAACACAGAACATGACACAAGACTAACAGATATGACGGGACATTACAGTACCCCCCCCCCCCATTTAGGACCGACTCCTGACGGTCCAGGCTGGTCAGGATGAGTCTTGTCAAAGTCCTTGATCAAAGTTTTGTCCAAAATGAAGCTGGCAGGAATCCAGCACCTCTCCTCAGGACCGTAGCGTTCCCAGTCGACGAGAAACTGGTGACCGCGACCTCTCTTGCGGACTGCAAGAAGTGCCTTAACTGTGTAGACCGGACCACCGTCGACGAGCCGGGGGTGGAGGGGGCTTGGAGGCGGGCACGAGTGCACTTTCCTTGACCGGTTTTATTTTGCTGACATGGAATGTAGGGTGAACCCTTAATGACCTGGGGAGTTGTAGACGGACCGAAACAGGGTTAATGACTTTCGAAATGGGAAATGGACCCACGAACCTTGGAGCCAGCTTTCTGGCGTGGACGTGAAGTGGCAAGTCCTTTGTAGACAGCCATACCTTCTGTCCTGGGCGATAATGCGGAGCGGATCTGCGGTGGCGGTCGGCTGCCGCTTTCATCCGGGACTGACCCCGGAGTAGAACCCTCCGAGCTCCGTCCCACATTCGGCGACGGCGTCGGATCATTGCGTGGGCATAAGGCACCGTCACCTCACCCTCATAAGCCGAGAACAAGGGGGGCTGGTAGCCGTAGGCACATTGGAAGGGTGTGAGTCCCGTAGGAAGCGTGTTGCGTGCGTACTCGACCCAGATGAGATGGTCGCTCCAGGTGGTCTGGTTCTGCGCGATCAGACAGCGCAAGCAGGTCTCGAGCTCCTGGTTCATCCGCTCAGTCTGGCCATTGGATTGCGGATGGTAACCAGAAGACAGGCTGACGGTGGCACCTATGAAGGAACAAAACTCACTCCAAAACTTGGACACAAACTGAGGACCTCGGTCCGAGACAATGTCTGTAGGGAAACCATGGATACGGAAAACGTGAGGCATCATTACCTCTGCCGTCTCTTTGGCAGAGGGGAGCTTGGCCACAGCGATAAAATGTACCATCTTTGAAAATCGGTCTACCACCGTCAGCACAGTTGTGTTACCTTTGGAGGCCGGCAACCCAGTAACAAAGTCAATAGAGATGTGGGACCAGGGCCTCTGAGGGACTGAAAGTGGGTGCAGCAGGCCCGCTTGGGCTTGTCTGGAGGGCTTGCTCCTTGCACAGACAGGGCAGGCGGCCACATATTCAGCTACATCCTTCTCAAGTGAAGGCCACCAAAAACGCTGTTTAACCACAAAAACAGTTCTCTTGGCACCTGGATGGCATGTGAGCAGGGACGTGTGAGCCCAGTGGATTACCTGGGGGCGTAATGTCACAGGAACAAACAAACGGTTAGTAGGACAGCCACTCGGTGCTGGAGTCTCATCATTAGCCTGCTTCACATCTGTTTCGATCTGCCAAGACACCGCGCCTACCACACGGTTATGTGGCAGGATGGGTTCGGGTTCTCTGGTATCAGGTTCAGGGTCATAAAGTCGGGACAGGGCGTCTGGTTTTGTGTTCTGGGAACCGGGCCTGTAAGACAGAGAAAAGTTGAACCTACTAAAGAACAGAGTCCATCTGGCCTGACGTGGGTTGAGTCTCTTGGCTTTACGGATGTATTCCAGGTTCTTGTGATCTGTCCATACCAGAAAAGGCTGCTCGGCCCCTCCAGCCAGTGCCTCCACTCCCCCAATGCGGCTCTGACCGCCAGCAGTTCTTTGTTTCCGACATCGTAATTTTTTTCTGCAGGGGTCAACTTACGTGACAGGTAGGCACAGGGATGAATCCGGTTGTCCTTCTCCGCTCTCTGGGAAAGTACCGCCCCTATCCCCTCGTTGGAGGCATCCACCTCCACAATGAACTGTCTCTGGGGATCTGGGATGGTCAGAACAGGAGCGTTGGTGAACAATGTTTTGAGGCGCTGGAAGGCGGCTTCGGCCGGAGGATTCCACTGGAACTAGGTCTTGGAAGACGTGAGAGAGTGCAGAGGAGCAGCAACAGCACTGAAGTCTCTAATAAAACGTCTGTAAAAGTTTGCAAATCCGAGAAACTGTTGCACCTTCTTTCTGTTAGTGGGGGTGGGCCAATTGGCCACCGCACTGACTTTATCAGGGTCCATCTGGATGTGGTCGGCCGATATAATGTAGCCCAGAAAGGACATTGTGTCTGCGTGGAAGTCGCACTTCTCGGCCTTCACATACAGACGGTTAGCTAAGAGCTTCTGCACACACACTTGACATGACGCTCATGAGACTGTATGTCTGGAGAGATGATAAAAATGTCATCAAGGTAGACAAAAACACACTCATTGAGAAATTCCCTGAGGACCTCGTTCATAAAAGCTTGGAAGACTGCGGGGGCATTGGTTAACCCGAACGGCATCACCAAATACTCGTAGTGCCCGTTAGGGGTGTTAAACCCAGTTTTCCACTCATCCCCCTCTCTGATTCTCAATAGATGGTATGCATTCCTTAAGTCTAGTTTAGTGAATACTTTGGCTTTGTGCAACAGTTCAAAAGCAGAAGACATCAAAGGAAGTGGGTAACGATTCTTGATCGTAATCTCGTTTAGGAAGCTGTAATCTATGCAGGGACGAAGTGACCCATCTTTCTTGCCCACAAAGAAAAACCCCGCGCCTGCTGCCGAGGAGGACGGGCGAATAATGCCCGTCCTCAGGGAGGACTCAATGTACTCATCCATCGCCTTCCTCTCGGGGCCGAATATGGAGTACAGTCGCCCCTTGGGAATAGACCCCCCCCCCGGCAGCAGGTTGATAGCGCAATCGAAAGGTCGATGAGGAGGCCCTGGACTTGTTGAACACCTCCTTCAGTTCATGGTAACATGGTGGAACCTTCCACAGATCGGGATAGTCATCATCATCATTAGAAATCTTTATTTCTTCAGATTTAAGAACATTTATTCCCAAAACCGCCCCGATCTTCCCGTAACTCACCACTTTGTTCACTGGTTCAACAAGACATGATTGTGTGCACTCAACCCCCCATCGTCTGATCTTACCAGATCGCCAATCAATCTGAGGATTGTGTTTCTGCAGCCAGGGGAAACCAAAGACCAAGGGATGTTGAGCTGAGTCAAACAAGTGAAAAGACATTATCTCCACATGGTTAGCATTGAACATGACTTTGACAGGTTCTGTACGATGAGTTATCTCAAACAACTGACGTCCATCTAAAGCGCTCGCCACAATAGGTTGCAACAAGGGCACAGATTTAACCTTACACGATCGAGCTAGAGTCCAGTCCATGAGATTCTCGTCGGCTCCGGAGTCGATCAAAACCCCCCGAGTCACAATTTGCTGATTCAGAGTGAGGGTAGCCTGTGTCAGAGGTCGAGGAGGTAAGTCCGAAACGGGGAATTGGCTCATCAGTGTCCTCCTTTTCACTGGTGAGCCACCCCTTTTACCGAGCAGTCGGCCAGACGGTGTCCTTGTTGACCGCAATAAAAGCAGGCTCCGTCCTTCAGGCGGCGCTGTCGCAGCTCCGGAGTCAGCCTGGTTCGTCCTAGCTGCATGGGTTCCTCCGACGGCTGAGAGGACGCTGTTTTCTCCGGCCAGCGATGGACAGGGAACGATGACTTCTTCGGTGTGAAGGACCCGGAGGAGCGCCCCTGGTGATTGGGAGGACGATCAGCAGCCTGGTGGCTTTCCTTTTCCTTTATCCTGTTATCGACACGAATAGCCCTGGTAATTAATGTCTCTAGATCACTGGGTAACTCAAAAGGTGAAAGTCTGTCCTTTATAGCCTCCGACAACCCATTCATGAATGCATCCACTTGTGCAGGCATATTCCACCCACTGTCTGTTGCAAGGGTTCGGAAGTCAATGGCATAGTCTATCACTGGGCAAGTGTTCTGTTTTAGCTGCAGTAAGACTCGGGAAGCTTCCTTAGCAGAGGAAGTGTGATCAGAAATACTGCTAAATGTTCTTTGGAAGAGGTCTAGATCCTGACAGACTGTGGAGCCCCGAGACCACTCCGCAGTGGCCCATGCTGCGGCTCGTTCCGTCAAATGGGACACAATAAATGCTACCCTGGCCTGGTATGAGGGGAAGTGTGCAGGGTTATGCTTGAAGTGGAGATCACATTGTACAAGGAATGATCTACAATTTTCCGAGTCTCCAGAGAAATTATCTGGTGAAGCCAGGCGTAGAATCAGCGTGGGGTTCGCAGGCGTGGCCGGAACAGCAGGCAGATGGCCGGCTGAAGGTTCAACGTGAGCCAGTGGAGAAGCTGCCGAGGTTGGGTCGAGACGAGCCAGAACCTGATGGAGTTGTACAGCGACGTGGTTAATCTGGGTCGTCACTGATGACTGGAACTCGCCTTGTCGATCGTTCAGCTCGCGCACCCCGTGACTGACTGAGCGCAGCTGCTCCTCCTGGTGCTGGATCTTAGTGCCCTGGTTGGCAAGGGCTGATTTCCAAATCTTAGAGTCGGCTGAGTCCATATTATGGCCAGTTCGTTCTGTTATGGTCTGGGGCACACAGGAACTGGACTCAAACGCACGACTCACACACAAGAGTCAATTTGGAGAAAATAAAGGCGTTCTTTAATTTTCACATTAAAGAACACTGCGATTCGAACCAAAAACTCTAAACTTACTCAGCTACAAAAACATTAGTTACAAAAATTACTTACTAGCTATACTACGACCGAGAGCACATGAATCAGAGCACATGAATCACAATACGAACTGGCACAGGACAAAAGGAGGCGTGGACTATATATACATGAGGTAAGGGCACACAGGTGGAAACAATCAAGGCGGGGCTGACAATTACAATGGCAGGAAGTCAAGGGACCTGAAATGAGAATCTAAACACAGAACATGACACAAGAATAACAGATATGACGGGACATTACATATATATCACGGATAGTGTGGGAGTCTATATCACAGTGCGGGAGTATATATCACGGATAGTGTGGGAGTCTATATCACAGTGCGGGAGTATATATCACGGAGAGTGTGGGAGTCTATATCACAGTGCGGGAGTATATATCACGGATAGTGTGGGAGTCTATATCACAGTGCGGGATTATATATCACGGATAGTGTGGGAGTCTATATCACAGTGCGGGAGTATATATCACGGATAGTGTGGGAGTATATATCACGGAGAGTGCGGAACAATGTATCACGGATAGTACAGTGAGTGGATATCCCGGGCTGTGCGAAAAGTCTGTATCCCGGACAATGAGAGATGTATGTATCCCTGACAATGCGGGAGTATCCTAGACAGTGTGTGGCGTCTGTATCCGAATAGTGCAGGAGTATGCAACGCGACACTGCAAGAGTGTGTATCGGGATGTTGCGGGCAGTATGTATTCCGGACATTGAGGGGAGTATGAATCGAGACCGGGCGGGGAGCATGTATTGGGAGAGTGCAGTGAGTAGATATCCCGGGCTGTGCGAGGATAACGTTGTCAAGACAACGCAGTCAAGCAGTATGTGACTCGCGTTCAGGAAGAAGCATGAACCGTGTGGGACTCAGTTGATGCTAAATTGTGGACTCCAATGATTGTTGAAAGTCTTGCGTTCGACGTCATAGAAACCAGAGGCGGCTGGTTCTTTAAGCTGCTTCATTGAGACAATGTTCGGTAGATTCCATGACATCGACCAAGTCAGAAGATTGGAGAGTACAGCAGAAAATTTAGCTCTGAAGGTCGAAACCTCAATTATCTTGATGGATAGTGTTTTAGGACGAGAGTCATACTGCTGTTCCTAATTCTTACCCACTTCCGTTCTTGTTCTGCAGTGAATTTGGTGGCGGTGGTGATCCTGTCCCGGGGTAAGTGCGGCCTCTCCACCTGCACCACTCGCTACCTGGTGGCCATGGCAGCGGCGGATCTACAAGTGATTGTCACTGAGGTAATTTTGTATCAGATCAATTACCATTATTTCCCGGTGTGCTTCCTGAACATTACTCCTGTCTGCATCGTACTCCGAGTCCTGTCTCGCATCGCTGTTAACTGTTCCGTCTGGTTCACCTTTGATCGGTTTGTCGCCATTTGTTGCCAGAAGCTGAAAACAAAATATTGCACCGGGAAAACTGCGGCCGTGGTTCTCGCAACAACCGGCGTTCTGTTCTGTCTGAAGAACGGTCCACTTTACTTCACTTATGGACCCAGGTCGATCATCGACAATGTACCGTGGTTCTGTTATCCGAAGCCAAGTTACTTTACTGACCCCGGGTGGGTGGCATTTGACTGGCTCGACATTGCTTTAACTCCGTTCCTCCCCTTCGCTGTAATCCTGCTGCTCAACGCTCTGACAGTCCGGCACATTTTAGTGGCCAGCAGGGTCCGTAAGAGGCTGAGGGGTCAGAGTAAAGGGGAGAACAGCAGTGACCCGGAGATGGAGAGCAGGAGGAGGTCTGTGGTTTTACTCTTCACAGTATCCGGCAGCTTCATTCTCCTGTGGCTAACCAATGCCGCGGAATTCATCTATTATCAGGCCACAGGGATAGGAACGGGAGGAAATGAAGCTGAAATTACTTTCGCCTATGTCGGATATTTGCTAAGGAACTTCAGCTGCTGCACGAACACATTCATTTACGCTGCCACCCAGTCGAAGTTTAGAGAGCAGGTAATAGGCGCCGTGAAATATGCGTTCGCCTCAGTGCTTCGATTCATTACTCACCAATGAGTGAATCCCGGAGCAGCTCACAGTTCGCGCTGCTTCCTGAAGGTCTTGGTACCTGCAAGCAACATTCACTGTGCCAGGAGAATGTGACCTTGTAACCACATATTGTGTGGACGGTCAGACTCTACCCGCAGTGACTCGGCACGCAACTCACACAATCTCCCAGTTAGTGACCCTCGACCCACAATCTGTCACCCTGTCCCCTCACTCTCAGAGATATGCCTCCTGAGAAACGGTGAGTCGTTGCCTCTCAAACTCAGCACTCGCACACTTTGATGATTCTCCACCAATATAGACCAGTGACGGCGAATCTCTATACTACGTGCCTAGTGTCATCGATACGGTGCCCAAAATGTCTCAGTTCCTCCTGTTTGGCCGGAGCGTCTATTTATGGCACGAGAAGAAATTGAATCTGTCAGATTCAATCAGAAAACAAAACTGGTCCATTCGTCTATTCAGTTTACCCGAACAGAAAAGCCCGCATTTGTCCCACTATGATCTTTCTGACTAGCCGATCAGTCAGCTGACCATTCCAGCTTCGTTCCGCCCTATAACTGTCTATTCCCTTCAGGACGCGTTAGCTCAATCAGACCGCGCCCGTTCTGCTGCCGGAGGACAGGATGCACTCTTCGCCGCCGTGTTTCCTCATGTAGCATTGCGAGCTTTATTCTCCACAGTCTGCTCTCTGAATTCTTAATTAATTTTACTGGCTTCACTTCCATTATCTCGGTTCGACTTCCCTCTGATTCTCATCGTCCAACATTTTTTTTAATACTGTAAACTGGTGGCGAAATTCGCACCACAATAGCACCAGGCAATGGCCATCCTTCACCACCTCCCCTCCACATTCAATGACAATTACATGACGCTGATTCTCCCACCATCACCAGGAACACAAATGGAGCTGTCACATATATCTATTGACGGCAAGAGCCTGTCAGAGTCGCGCCACTCAGTCGCGAATGACTCAACTCCGAAAGTCCTGAAATACCCTCCGCTATCCCGGGAGGCTGCAGCTCCAGCAAAGCTGAAGAACCCCACACCTTCCATGACAAGCAAGCCTCCAGATTGATACTGTCCACCTGCGCAAACATTAATCCCTCGATAACACCACCCCCGCTACCGCTCCAGGCGTTTGCAACAGGCAATGCGCTTCCTCGGCCGACTGCTCAGCCGACACCTCCCAAACGCCAAACTTCCGCCAGCAAGAGGATAACGAGAGCAGCTGCATTGGATCACCACTATTTGCAGATCCCGCTCCACGTTTCACGACTCAGTCATTTGGATACATATCGCTCCCTCCCCAACTGCGGTGGTAGACTACATTAGCTGAAGGGCTGCACCAGTTCAGGAAATTGGTTCAGTGTCACATTCCCAATCTCAGCACGGGATGGAGATAAAGGCCTCGTCGCTGCCGCCCAGAGAGCACGTGGTTATATTTTCTATATTCCTCTCTGGTTTGAACCATTTCTCCCTATTCGCTAACTGAACTGAACTAACCCCTGAATGATCCGCCCTAACTCTCCGACTGGTCCGACACAACTCTCCCGGATGATCTGATCGATTTCTCCCTGGAGGTCTGCCCTAATTTACCCGGATTGTCTGGCCCATCACTCCAGGTGCTGCACTCAACACTCGCGAATATCCTGACCTAATTCTCCCGGATGTCCTGACCCACCTCAGCCGGATATTGATCCAAATCTCGTCGATGATCTGACCGAACTCCCCTGGTTGGTCCGACCTCGCTCATCTACGTCCCCTACACTCATATATTGTGCCTTGTGATCCTACTGTCCTGCTCGACCCGAGTCACTTCACCTTCGTGGTCTGAGCCCTCGCACCTTCAATCTAACCCGACTGCTTCGTAAACCGATCTCGCTCAAAGAAAGGACATTAAACGATGCCAGTCGGCCCCATAGTGTAACTTCATTCTTCATTCTTCCCTCGCACAATTAAAGCATGGAATAGTCTTCACCCCACTATAGCTACTCAACCAGACGCAACTAAATTTAAGGCAGCTCTTCTTCTCCAAGAAGCCCTTCTTGCTTAAGTCCATATTCCTCCATCTCCAGTTTAAATTCCATTTGGAATATTTTGGAGGACCAAGAAACAAGAAAGAACCAAGAACCAGGAACTCGCTATCTCATCGTTAATTGTGGTGCGTTGAATTACACAAGAGTAAGCAAAGGTTGGAATAATAAATTCCTCGAAATCGTGTGTTGATGTGTATTGTTTGTATAGTAGGAAAATAACTGCAGATGCTGGTTCAAATCGAAGGTATTTATTCACAAAATGCTGGAGTAACTCAGCAGGTCAGGCAGCATCTCGGGAGAGAAGGAATGGGTGACGTTTCGGGTCATCACCCTTCTTCAGACTGATGTGGGGGGCGGGACAAAGGAAGTATATAGGTGGAGACGGGAAGATAGAGGGAGAACTGGGAAGGGGATGGGAAGGGATGGACAGAGGAACTATCTAAAGTTGGAGAAGTCAATGTTCATACCGCTGGGCTGCAAGCTGCCCAAGCGAAATATGAGGTGCTGTTCCTCCACTTTCCGGTGGGCCTCACTATGGCACTGGAGGAGGCTCCTGACAGAAAGGTCAGACTGGGAATGGGAGGGGGAGTTGAAGTGCTCAGCCACCGGGAGATCAGGTTGGTTAAGGCTGACTGAAAGCAGGTGTTGAGCCAAAAGCAGGTGTTGAGCGAAACGATCGCCGAGCCTGCGTTTGGTTTCGCCGATGTAAAAAAGTTGATATCTAGAGCAGCGGATACAATAGATGAGGTTGGAGGAGGTGCAGTTAAACCTCTGTCCCACCTGGAAAGACTGTTTGGGTCCTTGGATGGAGTTAAGGGGGGAGGTAAAGCGACAGGTGATGCATCTCCTGCATTTGTGAGGAATTGTGAGGAAGATGCAATAAGGCTGCAGGGTGACTTGGACAGGTTGTGTGAGTGGGCGGATACATGGCAGATGCAGTTTAATGTAGATAAGTGTGAGGTTATTCACTTTGGAAGTAAGAATAGAAAGGCAGATTATTATCTGAATGGTGTCAAGTTAGGAAGAGGGGATGTTCAACGAGATCTGGGTGTCCTAGTGCATCAGTCACTGAAAGGAAGCATGCAGGTACAGCAGGCAGTGAAGAAAGCCAATGGAATGTTGGCCTTCGTAACACGAGGAGTTGAGTATAGGAGCGAAGAGGTCCTTCTACAGTTGTACCGGGCCCTGGTGAGACCGCACCTGGAGTACTGTGTGCAGTTTTGGTCTCCAAATTTGAGGAAGGATATTCTTGCTATTGAGGGCGTGCACTAGGTTGATTCCCGGAATGGCGGGACTGTCGTATGTTGAAAGGCTGGAGCAATTAGGCTTGTATACACTGGAATTTAGAAGGATGAGGGGGGATCTTATTTAAACGTATAAGATAATTAGGGGATTGGACACATTAGAGGCAGGAAACATGTTCCCAATGTTGGGGGAGTCCAGAACAAGGGGCCACAGTTTAAGAATAAGGGATAGGCCATTTAGAACGGAGATGAGGAAGAACTTTTTCAGTCAGAGAGTGGTGAAGGTGTGGAATTCTCTGCCTCAGAAGGCAGTGGAGGCCAGTTCGTTTGGATGCTTTCAAGAGAGAGCTGGATAGAGCTCTTAAGGATAGCGGAGTGAGGAGGTATGGGGAGAAGGCAGGAACGGGGTACTGATTGAGAGTGATCAGCCATGATCGCATTGAATGGCGGTGCTGACTCGAAGGGCTGAATGGCCTTCTCCTGCACCTAATGTCTATTGTCTATTGTCTATTTGCAGGGGAAGGTGCCGGGGATGGGGTGATTTGGGTAGGAAGGGACGAGTGGACCAGGGAGTTACGGTGGGAACGGTCTCTGCGGAACGCAGAAAGGGTTGTTTGTATAATCAGTCCATTATCAGGGACATTATGAGGCAACGGGGATATCGTCGGGGGAGACTGTGGTGGGGGTTTCAGGGAAATGAGAAGAGAGATATGAAGGTTCGGGCTGTGGTATCGGAAGGACGGAGTGGTGCAGCCTGATGGCAACGCGAGGGAGGGAATGATCAGAAGAATTTAAGCGTGGGTGAAGGTCTTGATAGAATGCGTTTCTGCGAATCAATGGCCAGGTGTGTTAATTCCATCCATCAGATGGAAATCCGACAAACCGGAGTGGTTTGCTTTGACTTCAATGCTGTACTGTTCTAAGTTCCATGTCCTTCCAGATATCTGTATCTCTGCACAGGTGACTGCAGTGTTACTCACACTGTTTCTCCAAAACCCACCGTGACTAAAACAGTGACAACGTTCGGTGGGTGTCCACACCGTTGTAAGATCTCTGGTCACCTGGATCTCTCAGACTTTGGCACCGAGCCCTCCTTAGCGAGAGATTATTCTATCGGACACGATTTACTCACTTTGAAAAACATGGTCTTATTCACCAAAGCTTTCTGCGAGGCAGATCTTGGCTAACAAATCTGAGTATTTGGAAGAAGTAACGGTGATGTTTGAGGGTAGGGTCCATATGAACTTTAGTGAAGCATTACACATGGATCACTTTGATCGGTTAGTCCAGAATATTAACTCCAGGGTTCCCACTGTGAGCTGGTAAATGGGATCCAAAATCTGCTTGATCACAAAAAAATCTGATGGTAATGGTGGAGGGATGTTTCCACAGCTGGAGGCATGTGACCAGCGCATTGGCCTATGTTTTGTGTGAAATGTATCAACGAGTTGAAGAACAATACAAGCGGACTTCTTATTAGGTTTGCAGATGAAAATAAGTATGGTGTCTGGCAAGAAACGCTGTCAAAGGATGCAGTAGGGCATGGACAGGTTGGAGATCTTGGCTAAGATTTGGCAAATGGAGTTTACAGAGGGGAACATGGAAGAAAGAGCAGTACAACGCAGTAACAGCCACTTCAGCCCAAAATGTTTGTGCCGACAAAATTTCAACTCAAATTAATCCCAATTCCCCGCACAAGATCTGTTCACTGCATGTTTATATGGCTATCTAAATATCTCTTAAACATCACAATCGCAAACTCCATTTGCCACCTATCCAAGTTAATCAGCATTGGTGTATATCATTTGGGGAGGTTAAATCTAAGGGGTAACCAGACAATTAATAGCAGGATCCTTGGGAGCATTAACCTGCAGAAGGATGGTGGATCAAAGTCAATATTTCCATTAAATGGTTGGGCCTGGGAGGAATAGTCAGATGTTGTGCGACAAAAGGATTGAAAAGTTGCGAATTACGAAGCTGGAGAGAGGTACGCAGGTGAAAGGGAAAGGGAGGGGATAAACATGTGAGGGTGCGGATGGGACGCAGGGGATGGGTGAGCAGTGTAGAAGAGGTCGGCTGTGGGGCATGAACGGACAGGGGAGGGGTTATGTAGTTATCGAAAATCTTACAATTCAATGTTTTTACCATTGGGTTGTAAGCTATCCAAGTTATTATGAGTTTTGTTCCTCGAATTTGCATGTGGCCTCAGTCTGGCAATGGGACAGAAAGGTCAATATGTGAAAGGGAGGAGACTTTAAAATGATTAATAAACAAAAGATGCAAGCAGACATTGTCGGACTGACTGCATGCGTTCTGCAAAGGTTTTTCCCAGTCTACGCTTGGTCTCGCCGTTGTCCGGGCGGCCACATCAGGAACACCGGATGCAGTAGATGTCGTTAGACGAGTTGCACGGGACCACTGCCTCGCCTCATTAATGGAGGGATATGAGGGAGGGGTGATGGGCACAGGTGTTACATTTCCTACGATGCAAATGAATGAGTGAACCAAGTAGTTGCCGATGGCAAGGTCTCTTCAGAAGACCGAAAGGAATGAGGATGGGAAGGTGTGATTGGTGGTGGGATCCTGTTGGACGTGAAGGAAATGTCACGATGTCACGGGGAGACCGTACGAACTCGTACAGCCAACATCCGTAGTCGGGATCGAACCCCGGTCTCCGGCGCTGCAAGCGCTGTAAGAGAGTAGCTCTACCGCTGCGCCTTGTGGGTAAAAGGTGGGGGTAAAAGGACTCGTGCTTGTCCGTATTGAGGAAGAATGAGCGAGAGCAGAACTACGGGAGGCCCAGGAGCGGTTGGAGAGAGGCCCAGGAGCGGCTGGAGAGAGGCCCAGGAGCGGCTGGAGGTGGTTGGAGCAATGTCCGGGCGGTAGGTTTAAAAACCCAGCGCGGGGCTTGTTCACACAGAGGCCCATGAGCGGTTGGAGAGAGGCCCAGGAGCGGCTGGAGAGAGGCCCAGGAGCGGCTGGAGGTGGTTGGAGCAATGTCCGGGCGGTAGGTTTAAAAACCCAGCGCGGGGTTTGTTCACACAGAGGCCCAGGAGCGGTTGGAGCGGCGTGTGGGCGCGGCCCAGGAGCGGTTGGAGCGGCGTGTGGGCGGGGCCCAGGAGCGGTTGGAGCGGCGTGTGGGCGGGGCCCAGGGGCGGTTGGAGCGGCGTGTGGGCGGGGCCCAGGGGCGGTTGGAGCGGCGTGTGGGCGGGGCCCAGGAGCGGTTGGAGCGGCGCGTGGGCGGGGCCCAGGAGCGGTTGGAGCGGCGTGTGGGCGGGGCCCAGGAGCGGTTGGAGCGGCGTGTGGGCGGGGCCCAGGGGCGGTTGGAGCGGCGTGTGGGCGGGGCCCAGGAGCGGTTGGAGCGGCGTGTGGGCGGGGCCCAGTAGCGGTTGGAGCGGCGTGTGGGCGGGGCCCAGGAGCGGTTGGAGCGGCGTGTGGGCGGGGCCCAGGAGCGGTTGGAGGCGGTTGGAGCGGCGTGTGGGCGGGGCCCAGGAGCGGTTGGAGCGGCGTGTGGGCGGGGCCCAGGAGCGGTTGGAGCGGCGTGTGGGCGGGGCCCAGGAGCGGTTGGAGCGGCGTGTGGGCGGGGCCCAGGAGCGGTTGGAGCGGCGTGTGGGCGGGGCCCAGGAGCGGTTGGAGCGGCGTGTGGGCGGGGCCCAGGAGCGGTTGGAGCGGCGTGTGGGCGGGGCCCAGGAGCGGTTGGAGCGGCGTGTGGGCGGGGCCCAGGAGCGGTTGGAGGCGGTTGGAGATAAAAACGTTCCATCTCACTTTAAAATAAGTGGTCTGGAGGAAGCCGCTGATTGGTGAAAGCGGAGTAGAGGAAGCAGCTGATTGGGCGTAACCCCGGGGTTGTATTTCTGCTTTTTGTTCGTACTTTTAGTTCAGGGTTCAGTGAGTTCAGGGTTCAGTGAGTTCAGGGTTCAGTGAGTTCAGGGTTCGGTGAGTTCAGGGTTCGGTGAGTTAAGGGTTCAGTGAGTTCAGGGTTCAGTGAGTTAAGGGTTCGGTGAGTTAAGGGTTCAGTGAGTTCAGGATTCAGTGAGTTAAGGGTTCGGTGAGTTAAGGGTTCGGTGAGTTAAGGGTTCAGTGAGTTCAGGGTTCAGTGAGTTAAGGGTTCAGTGAGTTCAGGGTTCAGTGAGTTAAGGGTTCGGTGAGTTAAGGGTTCAGTGAGTTAAGGGTTCAGTGAGTTAAGGGTTCGGTGAGTTAAGGGTTCAGTGAGTTAAGGGTTCAGTGAGTTAAGGGTTCAGTGAGTTAAGGGTTCGGTGAGTTAAGGGTTCAGTGAGTTAAGGTTTCAGTGAGTTAAAGGTACAGTGCTTTTTAGTAAAGGTACAGTTTAAAGGATTAAGAGTGTGAGAGAGGGGTGAAAAAGGGATAATTGATTTAGACTAAGGACCCTGAGAAATAGCTGACCCGACCGTGCTCGGCTAGAGAAAAAAACCCGCAAGAACAAATGGTGACATTCCAAGGACAAGTGTTAGAAGATAATCAGACTACTAGGAGAAAGGGCAAGGTAACCAGAGAACTAGGGGAGAGGGCAAAATAGCCAGAGAACTGGGGGAAAGGGCATGAACTACTCTGTACTGCGCTTGCCTAATGAGATAAATGAATATTACAAAAACGGCCATCATGACAAGATGTCTCATTTAAATGCACATGCGATGTATGATGTGGGAGGCAACAGGGGCGGTGACGGTAGATTGTGCACCTCAGTGCTCCGATTGGAAGGAGCCCGAAGGGGAGGAATTAAAGGTGTGACATGGAATTAAAGGTGTGACAATTGTAAATTGAAGTGAATAAAAAGAAGGGATTTTCCCGACCTCGGTGTGTCTCGACAGGGGAGGCACCCAACTCTGCAGACTTGCAAATAAACTATACTTGTTTCTCTAGATTGTCTCGAGCATCGTGATTGTGAGCACTCACATTTGCATCTCACAAGAGGGATTTGATTTAATTTGGGGGTAAGACATGACAGGTGAGATCGGCCCCGTGGAATGCTCATCCTGCAATATGTGGGAGATCAGGGATATTGTCGGTGTGCCTGATGACTACATGTGCAGGAAGTGTGTCCAGCTGCAGCTCCTGGCAAACCGCATTGAATGGTTGGAGCTGCGGTTGGACTCATTCTGGAGCATCCACGATGCTGAGAAGGTCGTCGATAGCACGTATAGTGAGTTGGCCACACCACAGGTAAAAGATAAGCGGACAGAAAGGAAACGGGTGGCCACTAGCCAGCGTAGCAGTAGGCAGATAGTGCAGGAGTCCCCTGCGGTTATCTCCCTCCTAAACAGATATGCCATTTTGGATACTGTTGGGGGAGATGGCTCATCAGGGGAAGGCAGCAGCAGCCAAGTTCATGGCACCGTGGGTGGCTCAGCGGCAAAAGAGGGGAGGAAAAAGAGTGGAAGGGCTATAGTAATAGGGGATTCAATTGTAAGGGGAATAGATAGGCATTTCTGCGGCCGCAAACGAGACTCCAGGATGGTATGTTGCCTCCCTGGTGCAAGGGTCAGGGATATCTCTGAGCGGCTGCAGAACATTCTGGGGGGGGAGGGTGAGCAGCCAGTTGTCGTGGTGCACATTGGCACCAACGATTTAGGTAAAAAACGGGATGAGGTCCTACAAGGTGAATTTAGAGAGCTAGGAGAAAAACTTAAAAGTAGGACCTCAATGGTAATAATCTCTGGATTACTACCAGTGCCACGTGCTAGTCAGAGTAGGAACAGGAGGATATTTCAGATGAATACGTGGCTTGAAAAATGGTGCAAGGGGGAGGGATTCACATTTTTAGGACATTGGAACCAGTTCTGGGAGAGGTGGGACCAGTACAAACAGGACGGTCTGCACCTGAGCTGGAATGGAACCAATGTCCCAGGGGGAGTGTTTGCTAGTGCTGTCGGGGAGGATTTAAACTAATGTGGCAGGGGGATGGGAGCAGGAGCAGAGAGACAGAGGGGTGTAAAATGAGGGTAGAAGCAACAGGTAGCAAGGTGAAAAGTAAAAGTGGCAGGCAGACAAATCCAGGGCAAAAATCAAAAAGGGCCACTTTTCAACATAATTGTATAAGGGGTAAGAGAGTTGTAAAAACAAGGCTGAAGGCTTTGTGTCTCAATGCAAGGAGTATACGTAATAAGGTGGATGAATTAAATGTGGAGATAGTTATTAATGATTATGATATCGTTGGGATTACGGAGACATGGCTCCAGGGTGACCAAGGCTGGGAGCTCAACATCCAGGGATATTCTATATTCAGGCGGGATAGACAGAAAGGAAAAGGAGGTGGGGTAGCGTTACTGGTTAGAGAGGAGATTAAAGCAGTGGAAAGGAAGGACATTAGCTTGGAGGAAGTGGAATCGATATGGGTAGAGCTACGAAACACTAAGGGGCAGAAAACGCTAGTGGGAGTTGTGTACAGGCCACCTAACAGCAGTAGTGAGGTTGGGGATGGCATCAAGCAGGAAATTAGAAATGCGTGCACTAAAGGTGCAGGAGTAATAATGGGTGACTTCAATCTACATATAGATTGGGTGAACCAAACTGGCAGGGGTGCTGAGGAAGAGGATTTCTTGGAATGTTTCAGAGATGGTTTTCTAAACCAACATGTCGAGGAACCAACGAGAGAACAGGCCATTCTAGACTGGGTATTGAGTAATTAGGAAGGGTTAGTTAGCAGTCTTGTTGTGCGAGGCCCCTTGGGAAAGAGTGATCATAATATGGTAGAGTTCTTCATTAGGATGGAGAGTGACAAAGTCGATACAGAAACAAGTGTTCTGAACATAAAGAAAGGTAACTTTGAGGGTATGAGGCGTGAATTGTCCAAGATAGACTGGCGATTGATGCTGAAAGGGTTGACGGTGGACATGCAATGGAAGGCATTTAAAGGTCGAATGGATGAACTACAACAAGTGTTCATCCCAGTTTGGCAAAAGAACAAACCAGGAAAGGCAGTGCATCCGTGGCTAACAAGGGAAATCAAGGATAGTATTAAAACAAAAGATGAAGCATACAGATTAGCCAGAAAAAGTAGCATGCCAGAGGACTGGGAGAAATTCAGAGTCCAGCAGAGGAGGACAAAGGGCTTAATTAGGAAAGGGAAAATAGATTATGAGGGAAAACTGGCAAGGAACATAAAAACTGACTGCAAAAGCTTTTATAGATATGTCAAGAGAAAAAGATTAGTTAAGACAAATGTAGGTCCCTTGCAGTCGGAAACAGGTGAATTGATCATACGGAACAAAGAGATGGCAGACCAATTGAACAAATACTTTGGTTCTGGCTTCACTAAGGAAGACATAAACCGTCTGCTGGAAATAGCGGGGGACCGGGGGTCTAATGAGATGGAGGAACTGAGGGAAATCCAGGTTAGTCGGGAAGTGGTGTTAGGTAAATTAAATGGATTAAAGGCCGATAAATCCCCAGGGCCAGATAGGCTGCATCCCAGAGTGCTTAAGGAAGTAGCCTCAGAAATAGTGGATAATTTTTCAAAACTCTTTAGATTCTGGAGTAGTTCCTGAGGACTGGAGGGTAGCTAATGTAACCCCACTTTTTAAAAAGGGAGGGAGAGAGAAAACAGGGAATTATAGACCAGTTAGCCTAACATCGGTAGTGGGGAAAATGCTAGAGTCAGTTATTAAAGATGTGACAGCATCACATTTGAAAAGTGGTGAAATCATCGGACAAAGTCAGCATGGATTTACCAAAGGCAAATCATGTCTGACGAATCTTATAGAATTTTTTGAGGATGTAACTAGTAGAGTGGATAAGGGAGAACCAGTCGATGTGTTATATCTGGACTTTCAGAAGGCCTTCGACAAGGTCCCACATAGGAGATTGGTGTACAAACTTAAAGCACACGGTATTGAGGGTTCAGTGTTGAGGTGGATAGAAAATTGGTTGGCGGACAGGAAGCAAAGAGTAGGAATAAACGGGTCCTTTTCGGAATGGCAGGCAGTGACTAGTGGGGTACCGCAAGGCTCAGAGCTGGGACCCCAGTTATTTACAGTGTATATTAATGATTTGGATGAGGGAATTGAATGCAACATCTCTAAGTTTGTGGATGACACGAAGCTGGGTGGCAGTGTTAGCTGCGAGGAGGATGCTAGGAGGCTGCAGAGTGACTTGGATAGATTAGGCGAGTGGGCAAATGCATGGCAGATGCAATATAATGTGGATAAATGTGAGGTTATCCACTTTGGCGGCAAGAACAGGAAAGCAGAGTATTACCTGAATGGTGACCGATTGGGAGAAGGGGAGATGCAACGTGACCTGGGTGTCATGGCGCACCAGTCATTGAAAGCAAGCATGCAGGTGCAGCAGGCAGTGAATAAAGTGAATGGTATGTTGACATTCATAGCAAGAGGATTTGAGTTTAGGAGCAGGGAGGTTCTGCTGCAGTTGTACAGGGCCTTGGTGAGACCGCACCTGGAGTATTGTGTGCAGTTTTGGTCTCCTAACCTGAGGAAAGACGTTCTTGCCTTAGAGGGAGTACAGAGAAGGTTCACCAGATTGATCCCTAGGATGGTGGGACTTTCATATGAGGAAAGACTGGATAGACTGGGCTTGTACTTGCTGGAATTTAGAAGACTGAGGGGGGATCTTATAGAAACATATAAAATTCTTAAGGGGTTGGAGAGGCTAGATGCGGGAAGATTGTTCCCGATGTTGGGGGAGTCCAGAACCAGGGGTCACAGCTTAAGGTTAAGGGGGAAGTCTTTTAGGACCGAGATGAGAAAACATTTCTTCACACAGAGAGTGGTGAGTCTGTGGAATTCTCTGCCACAGAAGGTAGTTGAGGACAGTTCATTGGCTATATTTAAGGGGGAGTTAGATGTGGCCCTTTTTGCTAAAGGGATCAGGGGGCATGGAGAGAAGGCAGGTACAGGTTACTGAGCTGGATGATCAGCCATGATCATATTGAATGGCGGTGCAGGCTCGAAGGGCCGAATGGCCTACTCCTGCACCTATTTTCTATGTTTCTATGACACAGAGGAGAGGGTGAGGTGTCCATCTATGACAGCAGAGAGGGGCCAGATCATAATCATATTCATAATCTCAATCATACTTTATTAGCCAAGTATGTTTTGCAACATACGAGGAATTTTATTTGCCATACAGTTATAACAATAAAAAGCAACAAAACAAACAAAATACATTTTAACATGAACATCCACCAGAGTGACTGCTCCGCATTCCTCACTGTGATGGACGGCGAAAACAAAGTTCAATCTCTTCCCTTTGTTCTCCTGCGGTCAGGAGCCTCGTACCTTCCGTTGACAGGACTATCTTGCCTCCCCTAGCCGGCGGTCGGGCCCTCGGCATCGGGGCGATCAAACTCCCGCATCGTGGTGGGGGGGGGGGGGAAAGAGATCTCGTAGCCGGACCCCGGGTCGGCGCTAGATGAACCTTTTGCGACTTTGGAGCTACCCGAGACTGTGAGCTCCTCGATGTTGAAATCCACAGGCCGCAGTTCGAGCGTCGATCCCAGGCTCCGATGGTAAGTCCGCGGCCCCGCGGTGGGGCTCAAAGTCAGTCTCCAGCAAGGCCTCCAGCTCCAAGATGTTTGGGCGCAGAGCGATCCGGAGATACAATCTGACAAACAATCGCATCTCCGGCAAGGTAAGAGATTGAAAAAAGGTTTTCCCCAACCCCCTCCCCCACCCCCCACATAAAACAATCCAGAGAACATTAACACAAACTTTTTAAAACACACTACAAATAACAAAAAATACGAAAAGTCAGACAGACCGTTGGCGAGGAGACTGTCTGAGGAAGGGTCTCGACCCGAAACGTCACTGAGATGCCGCCTGACCTGCTGAGTTACTCCAGCATTTTGTGAATAAATGGTCCCATAGCTAGCTCGCCTTGTATCCCATGTATCTTGAAATCCATACCAGTGGACCATATGGGTCCGTCTGATATGATTTCCCATCCATGCAGACAACCACTAATACACTTCCTTCATCAATTTCCTTTGTTATCACCTCAGAGATAAAACGCACACACTACCGAGACCATACGTTCATCGCATGGAGCTATGCTGACCATCTGTAATCAATCGCAGCCTTCCCAAATGTACACAAATCCCGTCCTCTCGAATCCTCTCCAATTGATTCCCCACAGTTGAAGCAAAGAGTAACTCGCCTGGAGTTACCCCACTTATCCACGCTGACCCTTTTTAAACATTGGAGCAACATGAGCTGTCCATCAGTCTTTTGTTTACTCGCCTGTCACTGCTGAAGATGAAAGTTCTCTCACAGGATCCCAGCAACTTCCTTCCCAATTTCCCAAAGTATTCTGGGATAGATCTCACAGAGCACTGGGGACATAACTACCTTGATATCGAGCCATCTACCAATTCTGCCATCTGAAATATGTTCCGTACTATCATTATTTTGAAGTTTATAAGGAGAGGGGTATTGGAATAATCTTTTCAGTCAAGCCATATCGCTCTCAAGAGCCCATCTTTAAAATAAAAAGCAGAGTTGATATAATAAAAATATACAAGTGGAACCTGATGTGTATCAATAATGGTTGGAAAAAATCACAATCAAGTCAAGAAAATATTTCCCAATATTACTAGAGTAACTGAGCTTACACAGCAAACTTTGGCCTCAGTGTTCAAGCCCAGTATTATTGCTGATGACAACATACAGGTTATTGCTGTGCAATAACCACCTCAACAATTGACAGTCAGACTAACATTAGGATAGTTCCCTTTGTATTTCCTCTCATGTCCAATTAACAGACACAAAGGTTCTAAGAAAACAGGTAAATCTTAAAAGAGCTACCTCCATAAGTTTGAATACTGTTTTGAATTAGAATAGGTCTGAATGTTGAGGGAAGGTACTTAATTGGAGTAAAGCAGATTACAATGTCATTAGGCAGGAGCTTGTGAGGGTAGACAATAGACAATAGACAATAGACAATAGGTGCAGGAGTAGGCCATTCAGCCCTTCGAGCCAGCACCGCCATTCATTGCGATCATGGCTGATCACTCTCAATCAGTACCCCGTTCCTGCCTTCTCCCCATACCCCCTCACTCCGCTATCCTTAAGAGCTCTATCCAGCTCTCTCTTGAAAGCATCCAACAAACTGGCCTCCACTGCCTTCTGAGGCAGAGAATTCCACACCTTCACCACTCTCTGACTGAAAAAGTTCTTCCTCATCTCCGTTCTAAATGGCCTACCCCTTATTCTTAAACTGTGGCCCCTTGTTCTGGACTCCCCCAACATTGGGTACATGTTTCCTGCCTCTAATGTGTCCAATCCCCTAATTATCTTATATGTTTCAATAAGATCCCCCCTCATCCTTCTAAATTCCAGTGTATACAAGCCCAATCGCTCCAGCCTTTCAACATACGACAGTCCCGCCATTCCGGGAATTAACCTAGTGAACCTACGCTGCACGCCCTCCATAGCAAGAATATGCTTCCTCAAATTTGGAGACCAAAACTGCACACAGTACTCCAGGTGCGGTCTCACCAGGGCCCGGTACATCTGTAGAAGGACCTCTTTGCTCCTATACTCAACTCCTCTTGTTATGAAGGGTGGATTGGGAACAGTTGTTGATGTCGGCGGTTGATTTCCTGGTTGTTCCAGCCGTTGTTTGCAAATAAAGGCTTATAACTTCTCGAAGAATTCTCCGTGTCGCCTGTCTTAATTTCGAGGCTCAGGGAACCACAACAAATTTGGCGTAGTCGGCAGGATCGGAAAGAGGCACATTCGGTAAAAGACAACCAGCCATGGGCGCTTCCTAGCCCCACAGGGGGCTTCCCGGGACAACAGGATAAGGGTGGCCACCCGCAAAAAGGTAGGTGGTTTTCCGCTTTATTTGGATTAATAGCCTGTTGGAAACGGGAAGCCACTGGTGACACAGCAGCTTCAGCAGAGGGTCTCTTCGATCCAAAGAATCTGCCACTAAATTATTCCGAAAGGAGACCCGGAGGATTGCTCAAGAAGGCTGCGCAGTGGGGTAAGTGGAAAATAGTTAAGTTAAGAAAGTAGATTTTGTGTGATGTGAATAAGACCTCGTGGATACCGCCCTAAGAGGATAGGGGACTGAATAGACGAGGCATCCTGTGGATACCGCTCTGGCTAACTAGGGATCTGCACGGGCAAGATAAGATGTCCTGCCAATACCACTCTAGTTGGCTAGGGGTCTGTACGGGCAAGATCAGGTGATCTGTGGATACCGCCCTGTGAGTAGGGGTCTCTACGGGCAGAATAAGAATTGGAATAATTGGATAACATAAAAAATTGCAAAATATTAAAGGAATATAGTAGAACTGTAGAAGATAGAAATAGCGTAATAGGTAGGATAGTGACTATAGAGATGGAACGGAGTGAGAACAAGGACTGCATTTGAACTGACTGACCAAGTGCACTAAATAAGACGAGTACAATGAATAAGATAACTGCAGTTGAACTATTAAGTAAGAAATTCCCCGTATCCAAAGAGGATATTAAAAAGCACTCTGAAAAATGGGGAAAAAGGATGAACAAACGGGTTACGAAATGGCCCAAGGAAGGCACGTTTGATATAAATATGTGTGATGAAATGGAAGTGTTGATTAAGAACTATAAGCCTAAGGATAAATCAGAAACCCGAGTAACGAAAAAGGAAAAGGAAATGGACGTGCTTAAACTATTTAAAATAGAAGGAGAAAGGCTGAGGAAAGCATATCAAGAAAGGAATACCACCCCAAACAAGGGTGAAAAACCCGAAAGACAGCATGAAAGTCAGGAGTTTCAGGAGAAAAAATCAACTCTGTACCCCAGCCTAAGGGACCCTGGGTATCCCTCTCCCTATTCCAACCAGGACGGAATAAAGCAGTGTCCTTTGGTGAAGGGAATAGTGGAGATAGAGGGAGAAATCACAGCTTGGAACGATGAGCAAGACATAAAGGAATATAGACAGAGAAGGGGGAAGCGAGAAAAGGAAAGGATGAAGCAAGAAGCACGGGAACTAGAAGCAGACATCAGAAGGCTGCAGGACCTCAAGGACCTCAGGGACAGAAAGATCTATGAGACCCGTCAGGCAGCAAATGAGGAGTATGAGGGAGACAGCAATGCAGAATCACAGGCGAGTAATCAACAGGCATCAGAGAGAGGGCAAAACTGTGAGAATGAAGCAGAATTAGAAAGTGATGGGGAAAGAACAAGGGAGTGTAGAAGGGAAATAGAGGCATCCATGTAGCGCTTAGAGATAGAGATAAGGGAGTTGGGAAAAACTGTAGAGAGAGAAAGAAAGGAAAGCCAGGTGTATGCCCAGGAAGGAATGAGGTGGGAAAGCATACAAGTAGAACCACAACAAGAGATGGTGAACGAGAGACAGGAGCTGAGTGATGGAATGATGCCGTTACTTTTGAAAAAGGCAGGACAAACCCAGTATATCCCTTGGGCGACCCGAGACCTAGAGGGGCTGAAAAAGGCCTTGCCCAACATATATGACGGGGCAGGAAAATGGATAAAGGCCTTTGAGGAGGAAACTATGGGACGATTATTGGCTATTGGAGATGTGAAGGCACTACTGGTGAAAGTGATAGGAACCACGAAATTAGCAGAACTATTTGAAATGGCTGGGGTAAAAAACGCAAATGACCCGAAGATTGATGGCCAGCCATTTAACATCGTCAGATGGAGGGTATGGCATGCCCTCAGAGACTGTTTCCCATTCAAGGTGGACCCAAAAACATTGAGGGGAGACCCGCTGGGGGACACGGAGAACCCAGCACCTTATCTGGAGGATCAACTGAAAAGGTGGAGACTTGAAACCGAACAAAAAATAGACGGTAATGAGTTAATGACCACTTTGTTTCGGACCTCTGTGGTGGACGCCATGCCCCCTCAGGTTAAGTTCAGACTGGAAGAGGTGGTGGGATTGACAACCATGCCCCACTCCCAGTTCAGGGACCATCTGGTTCATGCAGTCGACAAATATCGTAAGGATAGACAAAGACAGGTGGACCAGCAAGACGAGGTGCAGAGAAAATTGATGCAAAAAGAAACTAGAAGAACTGAAAAAGAAAGAACGTGAAAAAGGAAAGAAAATGCTGGCAGTAACAACAGACCCGGCTGAAACAGCAGAAATGAACAATGCACCGATACATAGTGAGTCCTATGACAGAGCCGGAGAATCCCATGGGGGCCGGAGAATCCCATGCCAATAATAAATGTCTTTGGGGGAACGTTTCCTCAAATGCGCTATCAGGGACAAAATAAATCAGGAAATCAGCCCCGACAGGACTGGGGCTCCCAAGGGGGGACACAAGGAAGGGGACGAGGATGGCCAGTAAGTAGACGGGCAGTTGATAAAACATGTTGGGGATGTAATCAGGTAGGGCACCTGAGGAGGGACTGTCCACACCGTCCATGGCCCGGTCCACACCAACAGGGACCCACAGAGGGTGAGCAGTGTTTTAACCCAGGATCGGCCCCAACGGGCCCGACTGGAGGCCCAACTGGACTCATGAATCCCTGTGCTAGGTATTAGGGGTGCCCAGAGAACCCGGATGGGAAGGGACTTTACCCAATGATAACGCGACAGGCAGAAGAAGAACCCATGGTTCAGGTAAATTTGGGAGGACGGTTAACACCTATGATGATAGATACTGGCGCTACATATACTTGTGTGCAGCCGCAGTATGCCTCCCACCTTCCCATGTCAGGAAAAATTGTCAAAACTGTAGGGTTCTCGGGAAAAACACAGTTAACACGATGCACAACCCCCGTAAGTTTAAAAATGAGCAATAGAGAAATGGTATTACCGATATTGGTGTCTGAAGGAACCACCATTAATCTGCTAGGCAGAGATGCCTTGTTGAAACTGGAATTAAAGTTAGAATGTACCAAAAATGGCCTGAATGTGGAGAAATTGAATACCCAGCTGTTTATGGGGGAAGCTAGAAAAGCTAATGTATTTTGGGTAGGAAATATAGAAGATAAAATTTGGAAAACGTGGAACAGATGGAAAGAGGGAGTAATGACCATATTACCTGAAGCAACCCCACCCAAGACTGAGCTACATTGTGCGGTACGTTTTGACGAGACCCAGGACATAGAGCAAGAGAGGTTGTGGTGCCTGGGAGCATGCGGCCAGCAGCACCTAAGGGCAGAAGCCATAACAATTGGAAAACAAGGGGCAGCCTTGCAAATTAAATGGAACACCTTTCTTGACAAGTGGTATAGGGTGCCAGGAGCTGCACCTCATGTGACATTACTAGTAAATAAGGGACATCAGTCCAGGGACTTGGGGCTCATGATGAAGCAAGTAAACACTATGGATAACTGGGAAAAAATTACACCGAAGATATGGAAATCTGAGGACGATAATTATGTCAAGATAGAGGTGAGCATAGATATGATGGGAACAACAAAAGAGGTTGAAATTAGCCCCCAGCACCATCTCTTTTTAGTACAGAAGGGAGAAGGTCAGACAAAGGAAAACATGTTCAACAGGCTGCCACATGGCTTATGGTCACAACATGATACAGATGTCGGGAAAGTGAAATCCGCAAACCCGGTAGAAATAGAACTAAAACAAGGGGTGATTCCGCCAAGGAGACCACAATACCCCTTAAAGCCAGAAGCAGAAGAAGGCATAGCAATAACTATACAGGGTCTGTTGGAAGCGGGAGTACTTGTTAGAACAAAAAGTCCCTGTAACACCCCGCTATTACCAGTTTTAAAAGCAGACAAGTCAAGGTGGAGATTAGTGCATGATCTACGAGCAGTCAATGAGGTAGTGAGAGATTGGCCAGCAGTGGTTCCAAACCCACACACACTGCTGACTAACATATAGGCACCTGGTTATTGACTATGTGGACATGCTGAAAAAAGTAAGAGAGAAAAGGTATATGCTGGTAGTAATTGATAGATTTAGCAGATGGGTGGAGGCAGTACCGTCTAAGGATTTAAGTGCAGGAACTGTAGTCAAGTTTCTGACAAATGAGGTCATCCCACGATTCGGTATACCAACCGAAATCAGTTCCGACAATGGAGCGGCTTTTATTCAAAAAACAGTTAAGTTGGTGCTGCAAGCCCAGAGAGTGAAACAAAGATTGGGGTGTGTATACCACCCTCAATCTCAGGGTATGGTAGAAAGAGTTAATGGAACATTGAAGGCTAAATTAAACAAGATTTGCGCAACTACAAAGTTAAATTGGATTGATGCCCTGCCATTGGCATTAATGAGCTGTCGCATGCAAACTAATCGAATAACTCATTTAACACCACATGAGATGCTCACTGACAGACCCATGCCGATGCCCAAATGGAGAGGTCCTTACAAGGGACCAAGTTTGGAGCAATTAGAGGTAGAACTTAAACAATACATGCAACATTTAACTATGATACACAAGTCTATTTACACACAGGAAAAGCAAAAGAAGCCAGAGGCGGACCAGGGGGAAGCATCTATTAAACCCGGAGATCAGGTCTATGTGCGAGCCTTTCGACAAAGGTGGAATGAGCCGAGAAGGGAAGGACCGTTCACGGTAACTAAGGCCTCACCGACTGCTGTTCAGGTAGAGGGCCGGTCCACGTGGTACCATCTCAATCATTGTACAAGGACTGTCCCACGGGCACAACCTGTGAATGACCTCGAGGTAAACGGGCAAGAGAACGAAAATACAGGAGAAGACGTAAGCGAGCGTGAGAACGAAAACGCAGGGGAAGGATCAAGCATTGACCAGATCATAAAGGAAGTCTTGGGGGACATTAGTGACTCTGAGGTTGTTGAAGATGAGGTTGTGGGCGTCTGTCCTCCTCGCGACAATGTGGACAGGGGTGACGGGGTGGGGGACAATAGTGCTTCTCCCGAATCAGACCGTGCCTCTCCCGAATCAGATCTGGGAGTCCTCGATTTCACAGCTTTGGACTGGGTGGAACCAGACTGGTCCTAATACTATCCTGCTAGAGTTAGGGGAACAGAGGCGGGTTCGAAGGAACGTTGAGGATAGGGATGGCGATGACTCACATAACTTAGTCGCATGGCGCACAGCGACCACTAATGATTGGTATAAGTGGGCACAGTATACGGCACACACTATGCAACAATCACAATGTATCGTATGCGCCAAAGCCAATGAACAAATACTGGCTATACCAGACCCTCACAACTATATGCATTGTTCAAGATTAGATTCTTCAGAGGTTAAACAGAATGCAGGTTACGGACACCAACTCTTTGGCTGGCTAGAAAACATTCTAGGCGGATGGGGAGCGTGGTTGGTTATAGTCGGGATGACTATCGGAATCACCCTACTTATAATTGCTATTGTATTGTGTTGTGTTTTTCCATGTATTAAATCTCTTCTAGTGAAAGCTACTACGAATCAGCTGCCGTTGCTCCAGGATACGGGCAAATTTCATCTCCAAGAGCAACAGATCCCTCCGATAGAATACTATACTGATGAGCAATTTACTCTGGAGAATTACTAAGAACGTAGTTGTAAGGGAAGCTGGGTCTTTTTTCCTACCCTAGACATATGGGGGTAGGTTTTTGGCCGAGTGACCCAGGATATTAGCACGATGGAAGGAGAACACTGGCAAACTGCACATTATTTATAAAATCCTAAGTTGGGGGGCTAATGGTTGAGAGTGGATTTATGATTTGAGTTAACAACATATGCGTTTTTTGGTTTTCTTTTTCTGTGAGACCGTGTAGGTCTCAAAGGGGGGAATATGGGAGATAATACGATATTATTTTATGCATGATATTATATGATATTATTTTATTCATTAGACATTGTTACGGTATTATTTTATACATTGTTGTTTAAGGTTTGTAACTACTTAGGCATTAGGCGCCTCTCTGTAACTAATTAAGGCGCTCTAGACATTCCTTACCCTTGACACGTGTCTGTAACTGCTGCTCAGGAGGAGGAGAAACATTGATGAATGAACCAGGATAGAAGACAAGGGCGGCAGAATGGGAAGAGATACAAACATTCATCAATGAGTGGTGGGGTGATTACTTGAAAGTTTAATGGTGGCAGGGTGAAAGGTGACATGTGAAGAAATACAGACATTCATCAATGAGTGGGGTTTAATGGTGGCAGGGTAAACAGGGTGACTGCAAAGAGATGAATGACTGTAAAGAGGAGTATGAGGGCGAGATAAGGAAAAGAAGATAAGGCTGGAAGAATCCTATACAAATAGGCTGCCCGGTGTACTAAGTGGGCAGTCAGATGGTTGACATCCTGATTGTTCCAGCCGTTGTTTGCAAATAAAGGCTTTTAACTTCTTGAAGAATTCTCCGTGTCATCTGCTTCATTTTGAACACCGGTAACCACGACAGTAGCACCTACACCTCTGCTAGCCATTCTCATCTCAGAAGCGCATGGGTTAGACCACTGTGCAAGGGGGGAGGTGTTAAGGAAGATAAAGAGAGATGGGTTTGGTCACCCTATCTTCAGGCTTCAGTAGATCACATTCTGTGACAGTGTGAGATATGTGCTCAAAACAATGTCAGAAAGGGAATAGTAACACCTATAGGTCAAGTCAAGTCAAGTCAAGTCAATTTTATTTGTATAGCACATTTAAAAACAACCCACATTGACCAAAGTGCTGTACATCTGATTAGGTTCCAATGGAAAAAAAATGAAACATACAGTAGCACGCAAACAGTTCACAGCGACTCCTCAATGAGCCTCAAACGTTAGGGAGTAGAAATAGGTTTTGAGCCTGGACATAAAGGAGCCGATGGAGGGGGCAGTTCTGATGGGGAGAGGGATGCTGTTCCACAGTCTAGGAGCTGCAACCGCAAAAGCGCGGTCACCCCTGAGCTTAAGCCTAGACCGCGGGATAGTGAGTAGCCCCAAGTCGGCCGACCTGAGGGACCTGGAGTTAGAGAGGGGGGTTAGAAGATTTTTGATGTGGGGGGGGGGGAGTGTCTATTTAGGGCTTTATACGTGAATAGGAGGAGCTTGAAGTTGATTCTGTACCGTACAGGGAGCCAGTGGAGAGAGGCCAGAATCGGGGTGATGTGGTCCCTTTTACGGGTACCCGTCAGGTGTCTCGCTGCGGCGTTTTGGATCAGTTGCAGGCGGGACAGGGAAGATTGGGTGATCCCAGTGTATAGGGAGTTGCAGTAGTCTAGGCGGGAGGAAATGAAAGCGTGAATGATTTTTTCTGTGTCGTCGAATTGGAGGAAAGGTTTGATTTTAGCTATGGTTCGAAGTTGGAAGAAGCTGGCTTTTACCACAGCGTTGACTTGCTTATCAAATTTTAATGCAGAGTCAAATATCATGCCGAGGTTTTTGACATGCGGTTTGACTAGGCAGGATAGACTTCCAAGACTGCCTGTTATCAATTTGATGGAGTCGGGGGGGACTCAGACTTGCTCTAATTTAATTGGAGGAAGTTCTGTGCCATCCAACATTTTATGTCCTCAAGGCAGTGTGAGAGGCTGTTTAAATTTGACTGGTTGTAGGGTTTCAGCGGGAGGTAAAGCTGAGTGTCATCGGCATAGCATTGGAAAGAAATGCCGTGCCTTTGAATGATTTGGCCAAGGGGGAGCATGTATAGAGAGAAGAGAATGGGGCCTAGGATGGAGCCTTGTGGAACTCCGCAGGAGAGGCTAGCTGGAGCAGAGGAATAACTGCCTATGTTGATGGCGAAACTCCTATCTTTGAGGTACGAAGCGAACCAGCTCAGGGCAGTGCCATCAATGCCAACCGCAAAAGGAGCCAGAGGCGGACCAGGGAGAAGGACCTATTAAACCCAGAGATCAGGTCTATGTGCGAGCCTTTCGACGAAGGTGGAATGAGCCTAGAATGGAAGGACCGTTCACGGTAACTAAAGCCTCACCGACTGCTGTCCAGGTAGAAGGCCAGTCTACATGGTACCATCTCAATCATTGTACAAGGACTGTCCCACAGGCACAACCTGTGAATAACCTCGAGGTAAGCGGGCAAGAGAACGAAAATGCAGGAGAAGAGGTAAGCGAACGTGAGAACAAAAACGCAGGGGACGGATCAAGCATTGACCAGATCATAAAGGAAGTCTTGGGAAACATTAGTGACTCTGAGATTGTTGGAGATGAGGTTGTGGGCGCCTGTCCTCCTCGCGACAATATGGGCGGAGGCGACATGGGGGAGGCCAATATTGCCTCTTCCAGCTCAGACCTGGAAGTCCTCGACTTTGCAGATTTGGACTTGGCAGAACCAGACTGGCCCTAACGTTGCCCTGCTGGGGGCAGGGGAGCAGGTGCGGAATCGAAAGGACGTTAGGAATAGGTATGGCTATGACTCGGTTACGTGGCTCACGGCGGCCACTAATGATTGGTATAAGTGGGCACAATACACGGCACAAACTATGAAGCTATCACAATGCATCATATGCACCAAAGCCAGTGAACAATTACTGGCTATACCAGATCCTCATAACTATACGCATTGTACAGAAATTTTGCAAAGCATACAACAATGGTCAGTTATGTATTACTGCCCAATACAGTGTCTAAATGCAGCAGGATCAACACAAGTGACACTCCCAGCAGAGCACTGTGCATTATGGAATTTCACACAGGTAAGAAAACCCTACCCCAAGCCACCACAAGGGATTAAGATCAAAAGTACGGAGCAATATGAGTGCTATCATGCAACAAATGGCATGCATCCAGTAGGGACATTCCCAGGTAAATGTATCAGGATCTGGAGATGCAATCAGCAAGATCCACGTCAGTCAGCCCGAGACTGGCCACAGAAGGTTGGTGTCACTTTACTGCCAAATTGTAGTAGCTATAGCGGACAGATTTTGGATGTGCGGAGGCAGCCCCAGAAATACACTTCCGCTTGACCGAAACGTCACCCATTTCTTCTCTCCCGAGATGCTGCCCGACCTGCTGAGTTACTCCAGCATTTTGTGAATAAATCGATTTGTACCAGCATCTGCAGTTATTTTCTTATATTCCGCTTAACTGGATTAGGGTATGTGCTGGGGTAATGTTAGCCCAATCAGTCCTCATGATCAGCCCACAGGAGGCGTTCGTGAGTACTCGAACGAAGAGATCGTTTGACCAAATGCCCGAGGGAGTCTACCAGGATGCGATAGGGCATCCCAGAGGAATCCCAAATCAATTTAAAGCTAGAAATGAGATAACTGCTAGGTTGGAATCGATACTGTTTTGGATCACACCTGCAAAAAATACAGTATGGATCAACTACATTTATTACAACCAGCAAAGATTTATTAATTATACCGAGGATGCGCTATCGTCTTTAGGGGAACAGCTTGATGCCACCAGCAAAATGGCCTGGTAAAACAGGCTTGGATTGGTTATTGGCTGAAAAAAGGGGTGTCTGTATCCTTTTTGGGGAACACTGTTGTACTTTTATACCCAACAATACCAGCTCGGAAGAGCTTTTTACTTAGGCAATGGAAAAATTGAAAAATCTAAGGAAAGAAGTTAAACAAAATGCAGGTTTTGGGCATCAACTCTTTAGCTGGCTGGAAAACATGCTAGGCGGCTGGGGAGCGTGGTTGGCTAAAATCGGAATAACTATCGGAATCGCCCTATTTGTAATTACTGTTGTACTGTGTTGTGTTTTTCCATGTATCAAATCTCTCCTCGTAAAAGCCACTGCGAAGCAGCTGCCGGTGTTCCAGGATAAGAGCGAATCTACCCTCCAAGAGAAGCTGACCCCGCCGATAGAATACGATAATGACGAGCAAATTGCAGTGGAGGATTACTAAGGATGTAGTTTGTAAGGTCTTTTTTCCTACCCCAGGCAAATGGGGGTGGGTTTTTGGCCTAGTAACCCAGGATATGTTAGAGAAAGAACACTGACAAGCTGCACACTAGATATCTAATTACCCTAGTTGGGGGCTAATGATTGTGATTGGATTTATGACTTAAGTCAATGACATGTGCTGCTGTTAGTTTTCTTTTTCTGTGAGACCACCTAGGTCTCAAAGGGGGGATATATGGGAGTTGCTATTTTGTATATTAGCCATTTAATTATGTTATTTAAGTACGAACACATTAGGAAGCCGTTTACCGGTTACATTGTAACTGCTTAGGCATTCTGTATATTTATCTTAGTATTCTTTATACTCTTGTAACTACGTAGGCACTCTTTACATTGTAACTGGTTAGGCATTAACTACTTAGGCATTCTTTATACTTTGATGTGTACCAAACATTATCTCTTTTTGTACTTAGGCGTTCTTTATATTTATCTCAGCACTCTTTATACTTTGATGTATACCAAACATTATTTCTTTGCCTTTTGCAACTGTCTGTATCCATGTCACATTTAATAATAATAATAATAATGCATTATATTTATATAGCGCTTTTCATATACTCAAAGACGCTTTACAGAGATTTAGAGAACATAGGGAAATGAATAAATAGATAAATAAGTAAATAAATAAACGAACAGAGAAAGGAGACAGAAGGTGAGGTGACCTTCAGTGATTGAAGGCAGTACTGAACAGGTGAGACTTCAGCGATGTTTTGAATGTGGTGAGTGTGGAGGAGTCTCTAACGGTTTGGGGTAGTGAGTTCCATAGGGTGGGAGCAGCGATGGAGAAAGCCCTGTCCCCCCAGGATCTGAGTTTGGTCCGGAAGTGGGGGGATAGGAGATTTGCAGCAGCAGAGCGGAGGGTGCAGGTGGGAGTGTGCCTGTGGAGGAGGTTGGTCAGGTAGGATGGGGCCAGGTTATGGAGGGCTTTGTAGGTTATGAGGAGGATTTTGTACCGGATTCTCTGGGGGATGGGGAGCCAGTGGAGTTTGTAAAGGATGGGGGTGATATGGTCACGGATCGGGGTGTGGGTGAGTAGACGGGCAGCGGAGTTTTGAATGTATTGAAGTTTACTGATGATTTTTGAGGGTGCGCCATAGAGGAGGCTGTTGCAGTAGTCCAGACGGGAGGTGATGAAGGCGTGGATGAGGGTTTCTGCAGCTGTGGAGGAGAGGGATGGACGGAGACGGGCAATGTTTTTGAGGTGGAGGAAGGCTGTCTTTGTGATGTGTTTGATGTGTTTGTCGAAGGAGAGGGTTTGATCAAAGATGATTCCAAGATTCCGGATGTGAGGGGAGGTGGATACTGGGAGACCATCAATGTTGAGGATGAAGTTTTGGGTGGATTTGGTGAGCGTTTTTGGACCAATGATGATGATTTCAGATTTGTTGCAATTGAGTTTGAGGAAATTTGATTGAAGCCAAGATTTTATTTCATTTGGTTGAAAGATAATGGTGGCGAGATAAGAAAAGACATGTGTCTTGGGATGATGGATGGACTAGGATAGAAAACAAGGGTGGCGAAGTATGAAGGGATGTGAGCTTTAAGATAAGGCTAAATTACTGAATGGGATATAATGGTGGTGGGACAGACGGGTGACTGCAAATAAATGAATGATTGAAGAAAGGGGTGTGGGTATGAGATAAGGTAAAGAAGATAAGGTTTGGAATAATCCTATACAGGAATACAGAGGAATACAGAGCTTTATTTGTCATTCGGTACCGAGGTACCGAACGAAATTACTGCTGCTTAGGCATAGACTGCTTAGACTGCTTAGGCATAGACTAAGTGGGCAGTCAGGCGGTTGATTTCCTGGTTGTTCCAGCCGTTGTTTGCAAATAAAGGCTTATAACTTCTCGAAGAATTCTCCGTGTTGCCTGTCTTAATTCCGAGGCTCAGGGAACCACAACATCCTCACATCAGTGGTAGGGAAACCGTTGGAGAGAAATCTTTGATACTCCCATTGGAAGAGATTGGCTGATTAGGGATGGCTTTGTACGCAGCAGTTTATATCTTACTAACTTGATTGAGGTGTTTGTGGTGATGAAGGATATTGATGAAGGTAGGGCAGAGGATGGTGTATCCACGGATTTTAGTAAGACTTTTAATAAAATCACTCAGGGTAGGCTAATCCAGATGATTGAGATGCATTGGATTCACGGTGATTCGGTTGTATGAATTCAGAACTGGTTTGTTCGTAGAAGACAGTTGGTTGTGGTGAAAGGAAGATATTCTGGCTGAAGGTCTGTGAGCAGTGGAGTTCCGCAGGGACCTCTTCTGTTTGTGTATAATGGTCTCGGCGCGAAATGTCACCTATTCCTTTCCCCCAGACATGCTGCCGGACCAGCCGAGTTACTCCAGCATTTTGCGTCTATATATAGACACATATACACACATGCATGCATACGCACACATATACACTGGCAACACCAAAATTGGAAGATTTGCAGTGAGAAGGGCTGTCAGAAGAAAGAGCGGGTAAAGATCAACTGCAGAAATGGGCGGAGAAAAGGTAGATGGAATTCAGTCTGAGTAAGTGTGAGGTGCTGCACTTTGGGAGCTTGAATGTAAGGGGAGAGTATGCAGATAATGGCAGGACCCTTAACAGCATTGACGTGCAGAGGGATCTCGGAGTCACAGATCATAGCTTACTGAAGGTGGCAGCATAAGTAGATAGGGAAGTAAAGAAGGTGTATGTTATGCTTGCCTTCCGTAGCAAGGAGCATTGAATATAAGTCATGAAGTCATGATGCAGCACCACAGCACTTTGTTTCGGCCACATTTGGAGCATTGCATCCAGCTCTGGTCACACCATTACAGGAAAGATGTGGAGACATTAGTTTATCAGAATGCTGCCTGCATTTGAGGGTTTCAACTACAAGGAGAGGTGGGATAGATTTACATTGTTTTCTGCGGAACATCAAAGGTTGAGGGTAGACGTAATAGAGGTTTGTAAAACTATGAGAGACAAAGATAGAGTAGATAGTCAAAACCTTTTTTCCCGGGGTGGAAATGTCAAGCACTAGAGGGCATAGCTACAAGGTGAGAGGGGAAATGTCAAGCACTAGAGGGCACAGCTACAAGGTGAGAGGGGAAATGTCAAGCACTAGAGGGCACAGATACAAGGTGAGAGGGGAAATGTCAAGCACTAGAGGGCACAGCTACAAGGTGAGAGGGGAAATGTCAAGCACTAGTGGGCACAGATACAAGGTGAGAGAGGAAATGTTGCATGTACATATTTGGGGAAAATCTTTTTTACAAAGTAGCAGAGCCAGGATCACATTGCCTGGGGTGGTGTGGATGCAGATACCATAGTGGTGTTTAAGAAGCTTTTTGATAGGCACTTGGAAGTGCAAGGAATAGAGGAGAATGGATCATGTTCAGCACAAACATTGTTCAAGCACAAAGACCCTTTAAAAGCATCTTCTTATAGACCAATATCATTGTTGAATGCAGATTATAAAATAGTTGCTAAGCTTTTGGCAAGGAGATTGGCAGAATTTTACCTAAGCTGGTTAAAGAGGACCAAACTGGATTTGTCAAAAAAAGGAGATTATCTGATAATGTAGCAAGATTTATAAGTATTTTACATTTAGCACAGAAAAGAAAAGAAAGGAATTGAGTGTAACAGTTGCTTTAGATGCTGAAAAGGCGTTTGACAGGTTAGAATGGGATTTTTTATTTAAAGTATTAGAGAAGTATGGATTGGGGAAAGGTTTCATTAACAGGGTAAAAGCCCTTTATAAACAACCTGAAGCCAAAGTGGTGACAACATTTAATTTGGAAAGATCTAGTAGACAGGGATGTCCCTTGTCACCGGCTTTATTTGTATTGGCCATTGAACCTCTGGCAGAACTAATAAAATCAGATTTAGACATTGAAGGATTTAAAGTTAATCAGGAAAATCACAAAATTACTTTATTTGCAGATAATGTTTTAATTTGTCTTACTAGACCATTGGAATCCTTAAGAAAATTATATTTCAGACTGGAAGAATACGGGAAAGTATCAGGATACAAAATTAATAAAGATAAAACTGAAATAATGCCTCTTTTTGAAGGCAATTATGATCAATGTAAAAGGGAAAGTCAGTTTAAATGGCAAAAAGAAGGCATTAAGTATCTAGGGGTTAAAGTAGATAATAAGTTAAACAATTTGTATAAATTAAATTATAAACCACTAATAAAAAAAATAGATGAGGACCTGAAGAAATGGATGAATCTTCCAATTACATTGATAGGGAGAGTGAACTGTATTAAGATGAATATTTTTCCGAGGATACAGTATTTATTCCAAACACTGCCTATACTTTTACCAAATAATTTTTTTCAAGAATTGAATAAAATTGTGAGAAATTTTCTTTGGAAAGGTAAAATGCTAAGAGTGTCTATGGAAAAATTAACATGGAAATTTGAATTAGGTGGATTGCAATTACCAAATTAAAAAAATTACTATCTGGCAGCACAAATGAGTTTTATTTCATCCTTTTATTAAGAGGGTGGAAAAACATCATGGGTTAAAATTGAAATGGATAAAATAAAAGAACTATGCCCAGAAGAATTTATCTATAAATGGGAAGTGAAGCTATTAGTTAAGGAAAAAGAGTCACCTTTGCTAAAACAGTTAATTAATATATTGTTGAAAACAGTTAAAGCTAATGATAAAAGATTTTTTTTAACAGCTAAAACTCCATTAGTAAAAAATAGATTACTGCCGTTTGCTAGGAATAATCAAATATTACAAGTCTGGGAACAGAAGGGTATTAAACATATAGGAGATTGCTATGAAGGAAATAATGTTTTGACATTTTCTCAATTGAGAAATAAATATAAAATTCCAGGGAATAGTATTTTTTTCTATCATCAACTACAATCTTTTTTTAAGGGAAAAGTTAGGTAATTCAATGTTTCTATTCCAAATTAAAGGAATTGAATCCTTGATTCAGGGCAAGGGAACTAAAAATTTTATATCTTCAATGTATAAATTATTACAAAAATCTAGTCCAAAGATAGGATTTCAAAAATCAAGACAAAGATGGGAAACAGATCTGAATATTAGCATTGATGAACCAAGTTGGGAAAGATTGTGTTTAGAAAGTATGAAAAATACTATTAATGTGAGATATAGTTTAGCACAATATAATTTTTTACGTCAATTATATTTAACTCCGAAAAAATTAAACAATTTAAAACCAAGTTTATCTGAAAATTGTTTTAGATGCAACCAGGATGTGGGTACTTTTTTACACTCCACATGGACATGTCCGAAGGTAACTCCTTTTTGGAAAGACCTAAAAAAAAATTTGGAACAATTGACGAATAAGACCATACCATTGGATTCAAGGTTGTTTTCATTGGGAGATATTAAAGGAATATTACCAAGGTCAATTTTCAATAAATATCCGGAAAGATTTCTCAAAATAGCAATAGCAATAAAATGTGTAGTGGTCACTTGGAAAGATCACAATGAAATAAGAATTGAAAGATGGTACGCAGAAATACGTAGTTGTATCCCATTAGAAAAAGCTACTTATAATCTGAGAAATAAATATGATTTCTTTTTGAATGTTTGGAACCCATTCATTTTAAAACCGGGACTAAGAATTGGAAATATATAAATCCAGGATTGTTTTGATACCCTTAATAAGAAATTAGCCGGAAGTGTTTCCTTCTTGACTCCCTCTCCCTCTCCCTCTCCCTCTCCCTCTCCCTCTCCCTCTCCCTCTCCCTCTCCCTCTCCCTCTCCCTCTCCCTCTCCCTCTCCCTCTCCCTCTCCCTCTCCCTCTCCCTCTCCCTCTCCCTCTCCCTCTCCCTCTCCCTCTCCCTCTCCCTCTCCCTCTCCCTCTCCCTCTCCCTCTCCCTCTCCCTCTCCCTCTCCCTCTCCCTCTCCCTCTCCCTCTCCCTCTCCCTCTCCCTCTCCCTCTCCCTCTCCCTCTCCCTCTCCCTCTCCCTCTCCCTCTCCCTCTCCCTCTCCCTCTCCCTCTCCCTCTCCCTCTCCCTCTCCCTCTCCCTCTCCCTCTCCCTCTCCCTCTCCCTCTCCCTCTCCCTCTCCCTCTCCCTCTCCCTCTCCCTCTCCCTCTCCCTCTCCCTCTCCCTCTCCCTCTCCCTCTCCCTCTCCCTCTCCCTCTCCCTCTCCCTCTCCCTCTCCCTCTCCCTCTCCCTCTCCCTCTCCCTCTCCCTCTCCCTCTCCCTCTCCCTCTCCCTCTCCCTCTCCCTCTCCCTCTCCCTCTCCCTCTCCCTCTCCCTCTCCCTCTCCCTCTCCCTCTCCCTCTCCCTCTCCCTCTCCCTCTCCCTCTCCCTCTCCCTCTCCCTCTCCCTCTCCCTCTCCCTCTCCCTCTCCCTCTCCCTCTCCCTCTCCCTCTCCCTCTCCCTCTCCCTCTCCCTCTCCCTCTCCCTCTCCCTCTCCCTCTCCCTCTCCCTCTCCCTCTCCCTCTCCCTCTCCCTCTCCCTCTCCCTCTCCCTCTCCCTCTCCCTCTCCCTCTCCCTCTCCCTCTCCCTCTCCCTCTCCCTCTCCCTCTCCCTCTCCCTCTCCCTCTCCCTCTCCCTCTCCCTCTCCCTCTCCCTCTCCCTCTCCCTCTCCCTCTCCCTCTCCCTCTCCCTCTCCCTCTCCCTCTCCCTCTCCCTCTCCCTCTCCCTCTCCCTCTCCCTCTCCCTCTCCCTCTCCCTCTCCCTCTCCCTCTCCCTCTCCCTCTCCCTCTCCCTCTCCCTCTCCCTCTCCCTCTCCCTCTCCCTCTCCCTCTCCCTCTCCCTCTCCCTCTCCCTCTCCCTCTCCCTCTCCCTCTCCCTCTCCCTCTCCCTCTCCCTCTCCTCTCCCTCTCCCTCTCCCTCTCCCTCTCCCTCTCCCTCTCCCTCTCCCTCTCCCTCTCCCTCTCCCTCTCCCTCTCCCTCTCCCTCTCCCTCTCCCTCTCCCTCTCCCTCTCCCTCTCCCTCTCCCTCTCCCTCTCCCTCTCCCTCTCCCTCTCCCTCTCCCTCTCCCTCTCCCTCTCCCTCTCCCTCTCCCTCTCCCTCTCCCTCTCCCTCTCCCTCTCCCTCTCCCTCTCCCTCTCCCTCTCCCTCTCCCTCTCCCTCTCCCTCTCCCTCTCCCTCTCCCTCTCCCTCTCCCTCTCCCTCTCCCTCTCCCTCTCCCTCTCCCTCTCCCTCTCCCTCTCCCTCTCCCTCTCCCTCTCCCTCTCCCTCTCCCTCTCCCTCTCCCTCTCCCTCTCCCTCTCCCTCTCCCTCTCCCTCTCCCTCTCCCTCTCCCTCTCCCTCTCCCTCTCCCTCTCCCTCTCCCTCTCCCTCTCCCTCTCCCTCTCCCTCTCCCCCTCCCCCTGATGGGCACTTGCCCGGGGCCCCACGAGCATAGGAGCCCCATGCTGATCTGTGTATGTTAAGTGACTTGCAATAAATAAATACTGCTTTAAAAATGTAGGTTCAATAAGTGCTTTTTTCGCAACATTTTCGGTCCCTAAGTGCTTCTCACAGCATCTGTAAGTGCTTTTCGCAACAATGTAGCACCCTAAGTCCATCGCTAAGTGCTTTTCGGTAAGTGCTTTTCGCCGGCACGACAGGTAGGGAAAAGGGGGTGGGGGATAGTAACGGTAGGGGCCCCAGTACACTGCTGTGCCCGGGCCCATAATGCTGTAAAAACGGCCCTGTTCTCTCTTCCTCTTTTTTCTAACTGGGGGGTGGTGGGGAGGGGGATTGTGGGTGGGGAGATAATACAGAACAATACATGTATAATCAAATTTATAATGTAGGTATCATTGGGTACTATGAGTTGTAACATGTATGTGCTTTGTTAAAATTTAAATAAAATTAAAAAAAATTTTTTTAAACATTATGGGCAGAAGGGGCCACTCCTGGGCTGTACTGCTCTATGTTCCAGCTTCTAATTCTCTTCAATTGGATGTCCATAAATTAAAACTAAATGAGATAGAAGCGACTGAGCTTCACTGGTGGTACCTTCCATCAATAAACTGAGTATTTTCTTTCTCAATAGACAATAGACAATAGGTGCAGGAGTAGGCCATTCAGCCCTTCGAGCCAGCACCGCCATTCAATGCGATCATGGCTGATCACTCTCAATCAGTACCCCGTTCCTGCCTTCTCCCCATACCCCCTCACTCCGCTATCCTTAAGAGCTCTATCCAGCTCTCTCTTGAAAGCATCCAACGATCTGGCCTCCACTGCCTTCTGAGGCAGAGAATTCCACACCTTCACCACTCTCTGACTGAAAAAGTTCTTCCTCATCTCCGTTCTAAATGGCCTACCCCTTATTCTTAAACTGTGGCCCCTTGTTCTGGACTCCCCCAACATTGGAAACATGTTTCCTGCCTCTAATGTGTCCAATCCCCTAATTATCTTATATGTTTCAATAAGATCCCCCCTCTTCCTTCTAAATTCCAGTGTATACAAGCCCAATCGCTCCAGCCTTTCAACATACGACAGTCCCGCCATTCCGGGAATTAACCTAGTGAACCTACGCTGCACGCCCTCCATAGCAAGAATATCCTTCCTCAAATTTGGAGACCAAAACTGCACACAGTACTCCAGGTGCGGTCTCACCAGGGCCCGGTACAACTGTAGAAGGACCTCTTTGCTCCTATTCTCAACTCCTCTTGTTACGAAGGCCAACATTCCATTGGCTTTCTTCACTGCCTGCTGTACCTGCATGCTTCCTTTCATTGACTGATACACTAGGACACCCAGATCTCGTTGAACTCCCCCTCCTCCTAACTTGACACCATTCAGATAATAATCTGCCTTTCTATTCTTACTTCCAAAGTGAATAACCTCACACTTATCTACATTAAACTGCATCTGCCATGTATCCGCCCACTCACACAACCTGTCCAAGTCACCCTGCAGCCTTATTGCATCTTCCTCACAATTCACACTACCCCCCAACTTAGTATCATCTGCAAATTTGCTAATGGTACTTTTAATCTCTTCGTCTAAGTCATTAATGTATATTGTAAATAGCTGGGGTCCCAGCACCGAACCTTGCGGTACCCCACTGGTCACTGCCTGCCATTCCGAAAGGGCCCCATTTATCCCCACTCTTTGCTTTCTGTCTGTCAACCAATTTTCTATCCATGTCAGTACCCTGCCCCCAATACCATGTGCCCTAATTTTGCCCACTAATCTCCTATGTGGGACCTTGTCGAAGGCTTTCTGAAAGTCGAGGTACACCACATCCACTGACTCTCCCCTGTCAATTTTCCTAGTTACATCCTCAAAAAATTCCAGTAGATTTGTCAAGCATGATTTCCCCTTCGTAAATCCATGCTGACTCGGAATGATCCCGTTACTGCTATCCAAATGCTCAGCAATTACGTCTTTTATAATTGACTCCAGCATCTTCCCCACCACTGATGTCAGACTAACTGGTCTATAATTACCCGTTTTCTCTGTCCCTCCTTTCTTAAAAAGTGGGATAACATTTGCTATCCTCCAATCCACAGGAACTGATCCTGAATCTATAGAACATTGAAAAATGATCTCCAATGCTTCCACTATTTCTAGAGCCACCTCCTTAAGTACCCTGGGATGCAGACCATCAGGCCCTGGGGATTTATCAGCCTTCAGTCCCATCAGTCTACCCAAAACCATTTCCTGCCTAATGTGGATTTCCTTCAGTTCCTCCATCACCCTAGGTTCTCCGGCCCCTAGAACATTTGGGAGATTGTGTGTATCTTCCTCAGTGAAGCAGATCCAAAGTAACGGTTTAACTCGTCTGCCATTTCTTTGTTCCCCATAATAAATTCCCCTGTTTCTGTCTTCAAGGGACCCACATTTGCCTTGACTATTTTTTTCCTCTTCATGTACCTAAAAAAACTTTTGCTATCCTCCTTTATATTATTGGCTAGTTTACCCTCATCTTTTCTCCCCGTATTGCCTTTTTAGTTAACTTTTGTTGCTCTTTAAAAGAGTGCCAATCCTCTGTCTTCCCACTCTTCTTTGCTATGTTATACTTCCTCTCCTTAATTTTTATGCTGTCCCTGACTTCCCTCGTCAGCCACAGGTGTCTCTTACTCCCCTTAGAGTCTTTCCACCTCTTTGGAATAAATTGATCCTGCAACCTCTGCATTATTCCCAGGAATACCTGCCATTGCTGTTCTACCGTCTTCCCTGCTAGGGCCTCCTTCCAGTCAATTTTGGCCAGCTCCCGCCTCATGCCTCTGTAATCCCCTTTGCTATACTGTAATATTGACACTTCCGATTTTCCCTTCTGCCTTTCCATTTGCAGAGTAAAACTTATCATGTTGTGATCACTGCCTCCTAATGGCTCTTTTACCTCTAGTCCCCTTATCAGATCAGGATCATTACACAACACTAAATCCAGAATTGCCTTCTCCCTGGTAGGCTCCAGTACAAGCTGTTCTAAGAATCCATCTCGAAGGCACTACAAACTCTCTTTCATGGGGTCCATTTCTAACCTGATTTTCCCAGTCTACCTGCATGTTATCTCCTGATTCAACTTGCACCCTATGTCGAGGCTACTGTTTGGGGGCCTATAGATAACTCCCATTAGGGTCTTTTTACCCTTACAATTTCTCATTTCTATCCATACTGATATGGATCTGGATCTGGATATGGATCTCGCATCTGTTCATTCTTTTCAGACCAACTCCATCTATTTGAGACCACAGCATCTACTGCAGGTCGACACAACCTATATCAGCTTAATCTGCTTGATTATTACAATAGGGTTTGAAGCCAAAAATAGGGTTCAAAGGCCGCTGCGGCAGATGCCTCCCGGAGGGCCACTGAGAAGCCGAGGCCAGAGCCTCGAGGTCTGGGACCTCGCGGGCCGGAGGTGGAGCCTCGCAAGTCAACGAAGCCAGCGGCCTACGGCCTTTGGGTCTGCGGAGCCCGCGGCTGGGGCCTGGGTTGGCGCTACGGAAAGGACCTAGTGGCGATAGTGGAGAGGGCGGTGCAGCGGTCGATGATGGTGCTGACCGACGGACAGACGAAGACGGACCACGTGGATGTGAGGACGCCGCAGCTAGGGGAGGAACAAAGGAGGACCCGGCGTGGGGGGGGGGCACCGTGAGGGAGGGGGCAAACAATGGACAATGGAGGACCCGGCGTGGGGGGGGCCACCGTGAGGGGGAGGGGGCAAACAATGGACAATGGAGGACCCGGCGTGGATGGGGGGGCACCGTGAGGGGGCAAACAATGGACAATGGAGGACCCGGTGTGAGGGGGCCACCGTGAGGGGGCAAACAATGGACAATGGAGGACCCGGTGTGGGGGGGGGGGCGCCATGAGGGAGGGGGCAAACAATGGACAACGGAGGACCCGGTGTGGGGGGGACCACCGTGAGGGGGCAAACAATGGTCAATGGAGGACCCGTTGTGGACGGGGGGGGGGGGGCACCATGAGGGGGAGGGGGAGAACAAAGGGGGACCTGGCGTGGGAGTACTTCGTAACTTTGTAGACGCCCTTTATCTGCATACCTTGGGTATGCAAGCAAAGAATATTACTGTGACTTGTCACATGTGACAATAAAGTATGAATTCATAAAATAATAATAATAATAAGCCTTTATTGTCATAAGCCTTTATTGTCAATACATTCAAAAGTCCGCTGCCCGTCTACTCACCCACACCCCGATCCGTGACCATATCACCCCCGTCCTTTACAAACTCCACTGGCTCCCCATCCCCCAGAGAATCCAGTACAAAATCCTTCTCATGACCTACAAAGCCCTCCATAACCTGGCCCCATCCTACCTGACTGACCTCCTCCACAGGCACATTCCCACCTGCACCCTCCGCTCTGCTGCTGCCAATCTCCTGTCCCCCCCCCCATCCGGACCAAACTCAGATCCTGGGGGGACAGGGCTTTCTCCATCGCTGCTCCCACCCTCTGGAACTCACTACCCCAAACCGTCAGAGACTCCTCCTCACTCACCACATTCAAAACATCGCTGAAGTCTCACCTGTTCAGCACTGCCTTCAACCACTGAAGGTCACCTCACCTTCTGTCTCCTTTTTCTTTTCGTTTACTTATTTATCTATTTATTCACTTCTCTATGTTCTAGAAATCCCTGTAAAGCGTCTTTGAGTGTTTGAAAAGCGCTACATAAATGTAATGCATTATTATTATTATAATTATTGTACGAACAGTACAATGAAATTAGAAGTGCTACATCTGAAACAGTGCGACAGTACAAATCTTTCAAAGACAATCGCACAAACATAGGAACCAACACAACAAATACCAATATCAATAAAAACCAATAAAAACTAATAAATAATAAATGTTTTACACCTAAGATGCTGAAAATATATATTTTAAAGTGCGGCGAAAGTGCGAGTCACATCAAATTAAGTATTTCAATTCGCTGTTCTTATGGCCCAGGGAAAGAAACCGTTTTTAAGTTGGTTTGTTCTGGCCCTTAGGCTCCTGTAGCACCTCCCAGAGGGCAGGAGAGCAAACAGTTCATATCCTGGGCGTGTGTTGTCCTTAATTATATTTCTGGCCCAGTTTAGACATTGCGAGCTGGAGATGTCCTTCAAAGAAGGTAGTGGACAACCGATAATTTTCTCTGCTGTCTTAATAACCTTCATATCAATGAAAAGCAAGTGGAGGATTGAATATGTTTACTCTTACAGAAGAACCCTTTTATATCACCATGTCATATCAGATAATTTCAAATGTATAGTCACACCCTATGGAAAAAAGTCCTTGTATGCAAACAGGCTCGACTTGCCCATGCCGACCGCCCCATCTGAACTAGTCACACCTTCCCACATTTAGCCCATATTCCTCTAAATGTTTCCTATCCATGTACCTGTCCAAATATCTTTTAAATGTTGCTCCAGCACTTCCTCTGACAGCACTTCTTTACTTCTTTACTTTCAACTTCTTTACATCGGCGAAACCAAACGCAGGCTCGGCGGTCGCTTCGCCCAACACCTTCGCTCACCTTAACCAACTTGATCTACTTCACCTTAACCTACTTCACCTGGTGACAACCTACTTCACCTGGTGACAACCTACTTCACCTGGCGACAACTTGGCGACAACCTGGCGACAACCTGGCGACAATCTACTTCACCTGGCGACAATCTACTTCACCTGGCGACAATCTACTTCACCTGGCGACAACCTACTTCACCTGGCGACAACCTACTTCACCTGGCGACAACCTACTTCACCTGGCGACAACCTGGCGACAATCTACGACAGTGCCCACATCAGGAGTCGTCAAGCTACGCTCATTGGCGTCAAACCTACAGTCGCCAAAAAAATGTCAAGCCTTCACAAAATCCAGCGGCCACCAGAAAAACGCTACGACTCTTTGGAGACTACTCACGACCATGCCCGCGACACCCCGGCGATCGTGTGGCGACAGCCTAGAGGCCTGTAGTCGCCTAAAAAAAACACCAAACTGGGACAGGGGCTTCAGCCTCCACATCTGTTGTGTAATTTTATTTATTCGTGTCATCACACAAATGTTTGCCAATAGCGAGCACATTTTAGTGCCACGTCATTGGCCTCTGCAAGATCCTTCACAGTGCATGTGTCATGCAGCATGTCACAGCTCAGGAGATGTTCCATGGTCTGGAGGCCCCGTCCGCATTCGCAGTCTGCTGCATCTTCAGTATATCCCCACTTCAGCATGTTCAATTAGTTCCTCCCCATGCCTGTCTGCAGTGTGTTGAGACTGCACCAGGTTATCCACGGTTGGTCGGAACCTGGTGGGAGTTTCTCAGAGGGATCGATTGCCATGTGAATGTCTTCCAGAGATTTCTTCCCAGACTTTGAGCCTTCTGGACGATGCATTACAGTCCAGGGGATGGACAGATGAGAGGAAACTTCTGCGTGATTTCAAACGCTGAGGTAGCAAAGGGTGGTCATGTTGGGGGCGTCTTTCATCCTCTGATTGTCTGAGGCATTCGTTTTGACTGGCTGCAGCTCTTCTGATTCCAGGAGGTGCAATGCCAGAGAGTAGGTAGATGCTGTCACTCTTGGTAGGTTTCATGCATTCATTGATGCAGTGACAGCTTGTGTTTAGCACAGGATCAATCTTCCTTGCATGAGCTGAGCGCTCCCATACTGCGCACGCATACTCGGCAGTGGAGAAACAGAGAGCCAGAGGTGTTGATCGAATGATTTTACAATTTGCTCCTCATTTTGAGGTACTCAACTTGCTAAGAAGAGCATTTCTGGAACTGACTTTTCCTTTAAGCTTGGTGATATGTGCTTTGTCGGTCAGACATCGATCAAGAGTCACACTGAGATAGACTGGATTGTCACAGTGCTCCAATCTGACTCCATTCCATATGATCTTCAACCTTCGATTTGCAAACTTGTTCTTCAAGTGGAATAGGCAAGCAGAACTGTTTGCAATGGTCCAAATGTGCTCTAATCAAAGTCTGATGAAGCTGTATCATGATTACCTGACTCTTACACTCACTATTGGCCTAATTTCCTCCAGTACTTTATGAGTTTGTCTGGCACTTACGTTGACGATATTCTGAACATTCTCCATTTTATTGTAATTCCCAGAGATTCATTCCTCATAATCTCAGTGTTCTAGAAATTCAGGTCTATTCTAAAATTGAAAAAAAGCAGTTGTTTAAAAAGGTAGAAGATATAAATTGAAAAGTAAAAACAAGCAAAAGGTAAAGGAACCTCATAAGGAGTATTTCTGAGTTTGTTCCATTTGACTTAACTCCCGAAAACCCTCTTTCGTTTCTAATTATATCTGCTACATAAATGAAGCATGACGATTGCCAATGATTATAATAAATTACTAGACCAAGTGGACCCGTTGGGCCCAAACCAACCCTGAGGTGCAGCACCCTCTCCTCACCACTCCTCCCTCCCCTCACACTGCCCCCCATTCTCCCTCCCCCTCAAGATTCAAGATTCAAGATTCAAGATAGCTTTATTTGTCATCCAATATTGGACGAAATTCAGTCACCCACAGCCCAACAATAAAAGCATTAAATAGGCATTAAAATTACACAACCCCCAAAACACACAAAAAAAGAAACATCCATCAAAGAAACATCCATCACAGTGAGTCTCCTCCAGTCCTCTCCTCACTGTGATGGAAGGCCACAATGTCTTTCCCTTCTCCTGCCGTCTTCTCCCGCGGCCAAGTTGTTGTGGTTGGAGGCCGCGCCGGACGGTCCGCAGCGGGCCGAGCCTAAGGCGAGTCGCAGCCACTCCCGCAGCCTCTGAAGACGGCCGGCTCCGCCAATGACAAGTCCGATCCGGGGCGGGCGAACACGCTGCTGCTGCCGCTGTTGCTGCACGTCGGGGCGGTCGTAGCTCCCGCCCAGCAGAGAAAAATCCCGCGGCCTATTTTAGGACACGCCGGACGGTGAAATGTCCCCGACCCAAGCCCCGCAATCTGGGGCGGGCGAACACGCTGCCGCTGCCGGAGCACCCGATGTCGGCATCCACGCGGCCCGAGCCTAAGGCGAGTCGCAGCCGCTCCCGCAGCCTCCGAGGACGTCCGGCTCCGGTGATGGTAAGTCCGATCCGCGGGCTCAGCGAACCAGAGCCCTGGAGGCCGCCAGCTCCAGGAGTTGGGCCGATGGTAGGCCGCAGCAGGAACGGAAACAACACCCAGAAAACAAAGGTCGGGTCTCCGTTCGGAAGGGACACATATTTACAATTTTACAGTTCCCCCCCACACCCACACATACACACATAGTACACAAACACAAAAACACGACATCACAACTACAATTAAGACAAAAAAACAACAAAAACACAAAGACAAATGGACCGCAGGTAAGCCGCAGCTGCTATGGCAGCCTCGTCCCCCCTTCCCCACCTCCCTCCCTCCGAACTCCCTACCCCACCCCACTCCCTACCCCTCTCCCCCTCACCCCATCTCCTTCCTCCCACCCCCAACCCCCACCTCACCCTCCCCTCCACTCCCCTTGCCCCCTCCCTCTCACCCCTCTCCCCTCTCCATTCCCTCTCTCACTCCTCCTCCCCCTATGGTTGCCTCTCCTGCATTGGTGCAGCACCCTCCCTTCCCCCACTCCCTCCCCTCCCCTCCACCCCTCCCTCCCTTCCTCCTCCCTCCCCCCTCCCTCTCCCCTCCCCCTAGTCACCAGCAGTCAATATCAAAACATAGAGCATAAATTGTACATAAATTTAAATTGAAAATTCATGTATCGGCTGCGTGTCCAACTTTTCAATGAGTTGCAAATGCACAAAACTGTCCACCAGAAGTGTGAGGTTAAAAGGGAGAACAAGTACTATTCTAAAATTTGTCCAAAGTGAATTTTAAACAGATACATTAAATCAGTGAAGCACAGGAGGGAGAAGGCATGTTCTGTCTGTTAACTCTATGCAGTAATATTCTCTTGCTCACAAAGTACATCCCCTGGAAGCTCTGCCATTGAAGAGATATCAGTGTGAAATGTGGAGCTTGAATATCACAAAGGTGGGAAGCCTATGCACTGGGGAGGGAAGGTCTTGAAGGTCATGCTTTTGAAGGTCTTGCACTTGATGGGATTTGGAATGTAGGCGGTGTGGGCTGATCATGTATTCTAGGCTCTGGCCATAGCACCAATGGTCAGTGATGTAAATAGTTGGAGTATCCCAAGAATGCATTTGGTTTGGGACCCATGGTTTATCTGTGGGGAAGGAGTGAGGTGGGAATTAAGGTGTAAAATAAAATTCCTACCTGTTGGAACATTCATGTGCTGAACAGCACAGTGATAGGATAATGATTAGGCTACTCCCCTGTATATAACATAGGATGGACCATGACTTATCTTGGCCAGGGTTGCTCCTGAATGTGACCTGCACATGAAGTCTGCTCAAGTAACTACCAGACATACACCGATCAGCCCAAACATTATGACCACTGACAGGCAAGTGAACAACATTGATTATCTTGTTACAATGGCACCTGTCAAGGGGTGGGATATATTAGGCAGCAAGTGAACAGTCAGTTCTTGAAGTTGATGTGTTGGATGCAGGAGAAATGGGCAGGAGTAAAGACCTGAGCAACTTTGACAAGGGCCAAATTGTTATGGCCAGATGACTGGGTCAGAGCATCTCTGGAACGGCAAGGCTTGTGGGGTGCTCCCGGTCAGCAGTTGTGAGTACCGACCGACAGTGGTCCGAGGAGGGACAAACCACAAACCGGCGACAGACAGGGTGTTGGGCGCCCAAGGCTCATCGATGCGCGAGGGCAACGAAGGCTATCCCGTCTGGTCCGATCCAACAGAAGGTCGACTGTGGCACAAGTCACAGATAATTTTAATGGTGGTCATGGAAGGAATGTGTCACAATACACAGTGCATCACACCCTGCTGCGTATGGGGCTGCACACGGAGGACCAACAGCGTATTAGGCAGGCGGTCATTATGTTTTGGCTCATCAGGTCATAATGTTTTGGCTGATCGGTGTATATTGCACATCATTTTGGTGTCACATTCAATCCTAGGCGTCTCATTTAGCAATCGTGTTATTGACTATTTTGTAATGGACACACATGTGCGGTGATATATTTTGGGAGCATGAATGAAGCTAGGAGATACACCATAAATGGCAGGGTCTTAGATGTTGTTGAGACACAAAAGGACCTTGGAGTGCAAATCCAGAGATTCTTAAAGGTGGCAACGCAGGTAATAACATTGTTAATAGACACAAAATGCTGGAGTAACTCAGCGGAACAGGCAGCATCTCTGGATAGAAGGAATGGGTGACTTTTTGGGTCGAGACTCTTCTTTAGAGTCTGAAGGATCTCGACTCCAGCATTTACTCCAGCATTTTGTGTCTATCTTTGGTGTAAACCAGCATCTGTAGTTCCTTCCTACACATAATAACATTGTTACACGGGCATGTAGGATACTGGTCTTCATTTAGTTGGGACATTAAATACAGAAGTAGAAAGGTTATGCTCGTACTGTATAAAACTTTGGTCGTACAAAGTGCAGTTAGGTTGAGTAAGGATGTCATAGCACGATCCCTCTCTCCGTCATTGCTGTTAAGGGTCATGCGTACTTTCCCCTTCAATTTGCCCTCTCTAAATGCAACATCTAGTACTTATCTGCCATTTCTCTGCCCATATCTATAACCAATCTATATTCTGCTATATGTATTGACAGCCTTCTTCAATGTCCTCACAACTCCTCCAAATTTCATTTGCAAACCTACCAACCAACCCATGCACATTTTCTTCCAAGTAATTTATATCTATCACAAACAATCAAGTCTAATATTGTGCCTTCTCTCGTTCTAGTGACATACAGTATTTAAAAGCTCTCCTGGACACACCTTAAACTTCTACATGCTCTGAGCCTTCAATGCAAAAGCAGTCCCAATTATGGATTATACATAAGCTGAATATGGCGTTGAACAGAATAAAGGATCCTGAGGTTTAGGATGAAGATAGACACAAAATGTTGGTGTAACTCAGCGGGTCAGGCAGCATCTCTGGAGGAAAGAAATCGGTGACGAGTTGGTTCGAGATCCTTCTTCTTGTTTGGATTAACAGGATCATCTTGGAATGCCTGCACAGAGATCATTGGTAAAAGCTTTAAAGGTGACTGTGATTCTGAACTTCTACACACCCTTTTTTCCCTTTTCGGGCTGTTGTTACAGGTTTAAACAACATCTCTCAGCCTGCAGTGCCCACCAAAACCAAAGCTACTGGAACTTCCAGGCATGAGCTGATGGATTGAACACAAGTGTTTCAGGTATTGAAGGCTTCCTGTAGTGATAATGTTATTGTTATTGTTCTATCTCTGCCTCATGTGAACTCTGCATGTACCTGAAATGAGTGTTCAGCTCGTGTGGGGGCCATTGATTGCTTATTATAAATGCCAGCTATGCACACTGCCAACGATCCCAAAGTATTCACACTGCAGCAGCCCTCTGTACTAGCTGCATACTTTAACCTCTATGGCGATCAAAGAATCAACGGGACAAAGAGCATTATACATTCATCATATGACCTTTGCCTCCGAACCAAAAGCCATGATTACATGAACAGCAAGCATATGATGACATTTGTACTCCCACAAAAAGCCTGAGGTTTAGACTACTGGCGATGAGAATACTGCCTGTGTGTCTTCAAAGGAATCCTTTCACAGCTGGCTGGGCGGCTCTCACCATTTGCTGCAGGATGCAGCCAGTGTGAGGGGTGGAACAGCAGAGACAGCACTGGTAAAGCACGAAATGTGTAAGAAGGAACTACAGATGCTGGTTTAAACCGAAGATAGACTCAAAAAACTGGAGTAACTCAGTGGGACAGGCAGCATCCCTGGAGAGAAGAGATGAATGGTGACGTTTCGGGTCAAGACCCTTCTTCAGACTGATGTCAGGGGAAAGGGAGATACATAGAAAGGAATTGTGAGGTGCAAAAACAAGACAAAGGGAATGGAGATTAAGGAAAATGGAGCATAGATCATTGTTAGCTGGCAGAAGGTAACAACAAAGCAAACAGAGATAAAAGCTGCCCAAGCAAAATATCAGGTGCTGTTCCTCCAATTTGCACTGGACCTCACTCTGACAATGGAGGAGGCCCAGGACAAGAAGGTCAGTGTGGGAGTGGGAGGGAAAGTTAAAGTGTTTGGTAAAGCACGTCAAGCACGAGGAGAAGGCAGAGGGAGAAGAGGAGGTGCAAGTGAAAGAAAATGATGAGAAACCAGAACTTAAACAGACCTTTCCTGCGGGACTCCACATGAAGAAATAATCCCAGAGTGATACCAAGAGCCAAGAGCTCTATTATCTATTATCATATATTGTCATGTACACCAAGCAATGAAATTCTTACTTGCAGGCCTGCAAATACAATATACATAGACAATATATACCAAAGATAATAGAGCTGAGCAAGATAGACCACTCGACCCTAAAAATCGTAGTATGTCAAGGCGCCATTTTAGTAGGCAGAAACTTGCAGAAACATTAAACAATTTTTTTTTTTTTAATCTGTGAATCGATAGAGATATATTCTGCATTTTAATGGTATCATCACACATACTGTTCCCCCACAACACTGATTACACTGTGAGAGGCAGACCGAACGGCGGGTTTTGCTTACTAAGATGGCGGACGTTCCGCTCCTTTGCGTACTGCACTTCAGTATAGAGTCCTACAGCACAGAAAGAGGCCCTTCGGCCCATCGTGTCCGGCCCGCCCGTTACCAAACACAGTCTAATTTTAATCCCATTTTCCCGCATTTGGACCGTAGCCCTGAATGTTGTAGCATTTCAAGTGCCCATCCAAATGCCTCTTAAATGCTGTGAGTGTTCCCGCCTCCACCACCACCCCAGGCAGTGAGTTCCAGACTCCAACCACCCTCTGGGTGAAAAAGTTCTTTCTCACATCCCCCCGAAACCTCCCTCCCCTTACCCTGTATCTATGTCCCCTCGTTGTTGAACCTTCCACCAGTGGAAGAAGTTCCCCGCCATCTACCTTATCTATGCCCCTCATGATCTTGTACACCTCGATCATGTCCCCTCTCAGCCTTCTCTGCTCCAGGGAAAACAACCCCAGTCTGCTCAGTCTCTCCTCATAGCCGAGGCCCTTCATCCCTGGCAGCATCCTGGTGAATCTCCTCTGCACCCTCTCCAAAGCTATCACATCCTTTCTATAATGTGGTGACCAGAACTGCACACAATACTCCAGCTGTGGCCTCACCAGTGTTCTGTACAATTCCATCATTACCCCCCTACTTTTATATTCGATGCCCCGGCTAATGGCCAGTAACCCATATGCCTTTTTGACCACCCTGTCCACCTGTCCTGCTGCCTTCAAGGACTTATAGGCGATTTCAACGGAGTGGGTCATCTTGCTCCTCTATTATCTTTGATATATACTAACAATAGAAATTCAATAAATTAATAACCGTAATACTATGGCAAAAAAACCATGGTCCTTAGTGAATCAAGGACAGTCCAACGAAGTTCATAGTATTGTATGGTGTTGATGAGTCTGATGGTTGTTGTGAAGAAGTTATTGAACCTGGTGGTCCTGGTTTTCAGACTCCTATACCTTCTTCCCCATGGTAGGAGTGAAATGAGAGTGTGGCCAGGGTGATATGGTCTTTGGTGATCTTGACTGCCTGTTTGAGGCAGTGCCTCCTATAGTTCTCTCCGCCGGATAGTGCCCGTGATGGATCTGGCAGTGTCTACAACACTCCGTAATCTCCGTCACTCCAATACATTATAGTTGCACATAATAGGTCCACATGTGGACCTTCCACATTCAGGTCCACAGAACTAATTCTAGCCAGACTGAAGAAGGGTCCCAACCTGAAACGTCACCTATCCATGTTCTCCAGAGATGCTGCCTGACCCGCTGAGTTACTCCAGCACTTTGTGTCTATCTGTAGCCAGGCAATTAATCATGGCAATTAAGCCATGATTGACTTAAACATGGTGCAGTTTGCTTCCATTCCAGTCTGCCTCAAATCTAAAGTATTCATCCTCTATCACCATAATAACAACAATCCCTAATAATGCCCCTCGAAGAAATATGTTGCAAAAATATTCTCAAGTGTTGCTACTGTTATAGCATTCACATCCATCTCAAACATGTTATACAATTCAAGTAAGTCAACTGGGCCACATGCACAGGCATACGTGTGTACATACATACATATAGTTGGAGAAAAGTAGAAAGAAAAGCTTGAATATAACATTAAACAGTTAGTTTGTGTAGGAAGGAAGCAGTTGTTGGTTTAAATCGTAGGTAGACACAAAATGCTGGAGTAACTCAGCAGGACAGGCAGCGTCTCTGGAGAGAAGGAGTGGGTGACGTTCCTTCTCTCCACAGATGCTGCCTGTCCTGCTGAGTTACTCCGGCATTTTGCGTCTACCTACGATTTAAACAGTTAGTTGCACCTTCAGGAATCAAACTTCTGAAGTCCAGAGCAGAAAACCACGTTATGAAGAGTTTCTGCCAAAAGCTCTTCTCCCTTGACTTGGAAATAATAAGAATATGAACCACTGTTCATATCTTTGGTACCATATTTCACCCTGAAATAATCTTTGCATTACATATTCCGGCGTCTTCTATTTCCGACGCATTATCTAAATCTGTCTTTGCCACCTCTCACTTGTTGCTGAAATAATCTTAAGACTTGACGTTCTTAACATTATTCTGCCTAGCCTCATTCATTCTCTGAGAGGAATAGATCGGGTAGATGCACAGAATCTCCTACGCAGAGTAGGGGAATTGAGGACCAGAGGGCATAGGTTCAAAGTGAAGGGGAAAAGATTTAATAGGAATCTAAGGGGTGACTTTTTCACACAAAAATACTCTTTCAAATCCTCTATTGTCTCATTCCTTTCTTTCTGTGGAACCTCCTCCAATGCTTTAATGTTTTGATAATAGCCTGGTTCCTCCGATCCCGTAATGGAATTGCTCTCCAACTTATGGCAGTGCCATCAGATGCCAAAAGTCCTTGCCCTGGAATCCCCCCCCCCCCTCCCCCCCCCAAATCTCTATCTTCATTTCCTCTTTCAAAGCAGGCCACAAAACATGCCTCTTGATCAAACATTTAATCACCTGCTTCTTTTATGGTCTCTGTGTTGATTCTACTTTGATACTGCTTGTGTGAAGAGCTGTTTGGTCTCTTTAGAGCCAACATGCACCTGAAAAGAGTAAGTAAAATTGATGTGTCGGAAAATAACTGCAGATGCTGGTTCAAATTGAAGGTAGACACAAAATGCTGGAGTAACTCAGCGGGTCAGGCAGCATCTCAGGAGAGAAGGAATGTGTGATGTTTGGGGTTGAGACCTGAAACGTCTGAAGAAGGGTCTCGACCCAATGCGTCGCCCATTCCTTCTCTCTTGAGATGCAGCCTGATCCGCTGAGTTACTCCAGCATTTTGTGTCTACCGTCAAGTAAAAATGATGGGTGTCTCTAGTGATATTTGCAAGTCAACAGTGAACAATCACATTGGCATTTACTACAAATCTTTGTTGGGCCTTAGGAAAGAGGAAATGACTTTTCAAACTTACAGGTGCTTTCTCACTGAAAGATGTCTACAGCTAGTGGAATTATTCACTTAACCAGTCACTGTATCAAGTTAAGCACATGCACAAACAAGTACAGTGAGATATTGGTGGAATGGAAATCTTGTTTGCAGCAGCACCACAGGCACATAGACTTAGAAAACACAAAAAACAGTTATAAATTATACATAAATAATAGGCAAGTTCTGCTAGACAGTAAAAACTGTGCACAAAACAAGACATTGGTGCAAAAAAAACTATGGTAGTGCAGAAAGTGTTCCTTTTTCAAGGTATGATTTGAGGTGTGTCGGTTGATTAAGAAAACCAAGAGTTTAGTTTTATCATATATATCATATCATATCATATATATACAGCGCGGAAACAGGCCTTTTCGGCCCACCAAGTCCGCGCCGCCCAGCGATCCCCGCACACTAACACTATCCTACACCCACTAGGGACAATTTTTTTACATTTTACCCAGTCAAATTAACCTACATACCCGTACGTCTTTGGAGTGTGGGAGGAAACCGAAGATCTCGGAGAAAACCCACGCAGGTCACGGAGAGAACGTACAAATTCCTTACAGTACAGCACCCGTAGTCAGGATCGAACCTGAGTCTCCGGCGCTGCATTCGCTGTAAAGCAGCAACTCTACCGCTGCGCCACCGTGCCGTCGTTTTAGTTTTAGTTTTAGAGATGCAGTACAGAAACAGGCCCTTTGGCTGACCTAGCACTATCCCCACACACCAGGGACAATTTTACAGTTACTGAATTACCAAAGCCAATTAACCTACAGCCCTATGTCTTTGGGATGTGGGAGGAAACTGGAGCACATGGAGAAAACCCACGCGGTCAAAGGGAGAATGTACAAACTCCGGAGGGAGAGCACCCAGAGTCAGGATGGAACACGGGTCTTTCTCTGGCGCTGTGAGGCAGTGGTTCTGAATACATCACCGCTCAGGAAGAGAGATTTCCACTACACGTTTGTGAGCTTTTTATTTTCAGCGACTGATTATAATTTGGAACTCAATAATTGTTAAAAGGTGGTGGAAGCAGAGAGTGGTGAGTCTGTGGAATTCTCTGCCACAGAAGGTAGTTGAGGCCAGTTCATTGGCTATATTTAAGGGGGAGTTAGATGTGGCCCTTTTTGCTAAAGGGATCAGGGGGTATGGAGAGAAGGCAGGTACAGGCTACTGAGCTGTATGATCAGCCATGATCATATTGAATGGCGGTGCAGGCTCGAAGGGCCGAATGGCCTACTCCTGCACCTATTTTCTATGTTTCTAATCAGGGCTTTCAGAGGGAACAGAAGCAGAATATGCTAAGATGCTGATTAGGTCAGGCAGCATGTGTGGAAGGCAAAACCGAATGAACATTTTGGGTCAATGACCCTCAGCAGAAATGGAAAAGTGAGAAATGTGTGTTTAAGTTTGCAGAGATGCAGAAAGGCGGAGAATGAAGGGACTACTGCAAGTGACCTATCTGAAGGGAATGTGAGCATGCTAGAAGTGGGAAATCCTCAACACAGCAGTTAATGGAAATCTGAAATAACATGTAGGGCAGTGGCTGTTCCTGAACCTGATGGTGTGGACGTCAAGTTTCTGTCTGATGAAGCAGCAAGAAGAGGTCTTGGCTTGGATGGTGGGGATCCTTTTCTCCATCATGGTCTGGTTTGGATCAGCCACCAAGCACGACATCCAAAAGCTGCAATGGATCGTTCGATCAGCTGAGAAGGTTGTTGGCTGCAACCTTCCCCCCATTGACGAACTGTACACTGCAAGGGCCAGGAAACGAGCGGGCAAGATCATCTCTGACCCCTCTCACCCTGGCCACAAACTCTTCGAAGCACTTCCCTCTGGAAGGCGACTCCGGACTGTCAAAGCAGCCACAGCCAGACATAAAAACAGCTTTTTTCCACGAGTGATAGTTCTACTCAACAACCAAAGTCTGTAGTCTATTTTTTGCTCTGGTTTATATTCACCCACATGTTTAGACCGTAATGTTGTATCCTTATTATTCTGATATGGTTATGCTTTATTCTTAATTGTTAACTGTATGTTTGTGTTGTCATTTGTGAACGGAGCACCAAGGCACATTCCTTGTAAATGCACATATTTGGCCAATAAACTTATTCATTCATTCATTCATTCACACAAGCACTATCCCACACACATTACAGACATTTTACAATTTTTACCGAAGCCAATTAACCTACAAACTTGTGTGTCTTTGGAGTGTGGGAGGAAACCGGAGCAGCAGGAGAAAACCCACACAGGTCACGGGGAGAACGTACAAACTCCGTAACTCAGTCAGGATTGAACCTAGGTCTCTGATGCTGTGAGGCAGCAACTGTACCACTGCATCATGGTGTGTGCATTTGCGTGCACGTGTGTGCGTGCGTTTGTGTGCGTGTGTTTGTGTGTGGGCTCGCGTGTGTGTGCGAATCCTAGCTCCCTCTCAAGCAGATATTCCAAATCGTTAAACATCAGCTAACACTCCACACACGTTTAATTTTACTGCTATTACAGAATTGGACAATAATTTTAAAGTAAATGTGGTGAATGTAGAGGAAGCTGGGAATACGGTTCCACTGAGTTTAGAGACATAGGATGGGGGGAGGGAGGAATGTAGTGAGGGTGGGGAGAGGAGAGGGGAGAGAGGGAGAGGAGGGAGGGAGAGGAGGGAGGGAGAGGAGGGAGGGGGGGAGGGAGAGGTGGGAGAGGAGGGAGGGAGGGGGGAGATTGAGGGGAGGGAGAGGTGGGAGAGGAGGGAGGGAGAGGGGAGGGGAGGGAGAGGGGAGAGGGAGAGGGGGAGAGGAGGGAGGGAGAGGGTAGAGGGGGCTGGAGTGAGGGAGGAGGGAGAGGGGGAGAGGAGTGATTGGGGGAGGAGGGGAGAGAGTGAGAGCACAGCCCCTCTCTCCCTTCTCACTCCCCACTCACTCACCTCTCACTCCCCTCCCTCTCAGGCCCCTCCCCAACCATCCTCCGGCCCCTCATTCTTTCCTCAGACTCCTGGAAAGGCCCTCTCGCCTGTCACTACCCTCTCAGAAAGGCCTTCATTCTCCCTCCAGCCTTGCTTCACTGTGCAGGGCCCTCGAGGGCCCTCTATCCATGGCCCCTCAGGTCTGGTCCAGCCCCTCCATGTCCTGTTCTTTGGCGGCCTGCAGGGGGAGAGAGGGAGGGACCGTCACCAGAGAAACACCCCTGCGTCCATGACTGTCAACAAGGAAAGGCCCAGACTTCAACCACGGCCTAGTCTCAAGAAAGGCCCAGACTTCAATTCCGGCCTAGTCTCAGGAAAGGCCCTGGCCTCAATACCAGCCCACAAGGGAGGCTCAGGCTTGGATTGTGGGCCAAGCAGAGCCAGGGGCGGCCCAGGAATGGGTCGGGGCCCATGGGGACAGGCTCGGGTCGTCGTTTCTCACCGTCTCCATCTCCTCTTCTCTCTGCTTCTTGGCGCTGGCTGCCTCTGCCCTCTCGTCAATCCCAAACCTCTCCTTGTCCAGTCTCTCAAGTCCAGGAATGGCGAGGAGAGCCTCGAGACGGTGCGTGTCTTCCTCACCACATGGGTTATCTGCAGGGGGAGGGAGAGGGGGAGGGCAAGGGAGAGGGGGGGGCAGAGAGACGGGGGGCAGGGAGACGGGGGGGGGCAGGGAGACGGGGGGGGGGCAGGGAGACAGTGGGGGGGCAGGGACAGGGGGGGGGCAGGGAGAGGGGGGGCAGGGAGCCGGGGGGGGCAGGGAGACCGGGGGGGCAGGGAGAGGGGGGGGCAGGGAGACGGGTGGTGGGCAGGGAGACACGGGGGGCGGGGAGATGGGGGGGCAGGGAGAGGGGGGGAAGGGAGACGGGGGTGGGGGGGGCAGGGAGACGGGGGGGGCAGGGAGACCGGGGGTAGGGGAAGGGAGATGGGAGGGGAAGGGATACGGGGGGGGCAGGGAGTGGGGGGGCAGGGAGACGGGGGAGGGGGGCAGGGAGACCGGGGGTAGGGGAAGGGAGACGGGGGAGGGCAGGGAGACGGGGGGGGCAGGGAGACCGGGGATAGGGGAAGGGAGACAGGGGGGCGGGGAGACCGGGGGGGCGGGGAGACCGGGGGGGCGGGGAGACCGGGGGGGGCGGGGAGACGGGGGGGCGGGGAGACCGGGGGGGCGGGGAGACGGGGGGCGGGGAGACGGGGGGGCAGGGAGATCGGGGGGGCAGGGAGACCGGGGGGGCAGGGAGACCGGGGGGGCAGGGAGACCGGGGGGGCAGGGAGACCGGGGGGGCAGGGAGACCGGGGGGGCAGGGAGACCGGGGGGGCAGGGAGACCGGGGGGGCAGGGAGACCGTGGGGGCAGGGAGACCGGGGGGCAGGGAGACCGGGGGGGCGGGGAGACGGGGGGGGGGGGGCGGGGAGACGGGGGGGAGAAGGGGGGGCGGGGAGACCGGGGGGGGCGGGGAGAGGGGGGGGCAGGGAGACGGGGGTGGGTGGGGAGACGGGGGGGGGTGGGGAGACGGGGGGGCGGTGAGACGGGGGGGGCAGGGAGACCGGGGGGGCAAGGAGACGGCGGGGGGGCAGGGAGACCGGGGGGGGGCGGGGAGACGGGGGGGGGCGGGGAGACGGGGGGGAGACGGGGGGGGCGGGGAGACCGGGGGGGGCGGGGAGAGGGGGGGGCATGGAGACGGGGGTGGGTGGGGAGACGGGGGGGGGTGGGGAGACGAGGGGGGCGGGGAGACGGGGGGGGGGGCAGGGAGACCGGGGGGGGCAAGGAGACGGCGGGGGGGGGGGGGGCGGGGGGGCGGGGAGACAGGGGGGGGCGGGGAGACGGGGGGCAGTGAGACGGGGGGCGGGGAGACGGGGGGGCAGGGAGACGGGGGGAAGAGAGGGGGGGACAGAGAGGGGGGACAGAGAGGGGGGGACAGAGAGGGGGAGAGAGAGGGGGAGAGAGAGAGAGGGGGGAGAGAGAGAGAGGGGAGAGAGAGAGAGAGGGGGGGGAGAGAGAGAGAGAGAAGAGGGAGAGAGAGAGAGAAGAGGGAGAGAGAGAGAGGGGAGGAGAGAGAGAGAGGGGGTGAGGGGAGGGAGAGGGGGAGGGGGAAGAGTGGATGAGAGTGGAGAGAGATTGGAGAGAGAGTGGATGAGAAAGTAGGATAACGTTGAACTCGATGGTCTTGACGTTCTCGGTGGGCTGAGGGCCTATTTCCTCTGTATATCTAACATTTAACTTAACTAAATTAAACCACACAAGACTAAAGTAAACGAGATTAAACTAAACTGAACAACAAAACTAACTAATCAAGTTAGTTTAGTTTAGTT
>NW_027601287.1:506178-524000 GCF_053455715.1 Rhinoraja longicauda
CCTGCCCCCCCGGTCTCCCTGCCCCCCCGGTCTCCCTGCCCCGCCGGTCTCCCTGCCCCCCCGCTCTCCCTGCCCCCCCGTCTCCCCGCCCCCCCGGTCTCCCCGCCCCCCCGGTCTCCCCGCCCCCCGTCTCCCCGCCCCCCCCGGTCTCCCTGCCCCCCGTCTCCCCGCCCTCCCCGGTCTCCCTGCCCCCCCCTGTCTCCCCGCCCCCCCGGTCTCCCCGCCTTCCCTGTCTCCCTTCCCCTATCCCCGGTCTCCCTGCCCCCCCCGTCTCCCTTCCCCTACCCCCGGTCTCCCTGCCCCCCTCCCCATCTCCCTGCCCCCCCTCTCCCTGCCCCCCCCCGTCTCCCTTCCCCCCCCCATCTCCCTTCCCTTACCCCCGGTCTCCCTGCCCCCCCCGTCTCCCTTCCCCCCCATCTCCCTTCCCCTACCCCCGGTCTCCCTGCCCCCTCCGTCTCTCTGCCCCCCCCCGTCTCCCTTACCCCCCCCTCTCCCCCTGCCCCCCCCCCCGGTCTCCCTGCCCCCCCGTCTCCCTGACCCCCCCTCTCCCCGCCCCCCCCGGTCTCCCCGCCCCCCCGTGTCTCCCCCCCCCGTCTCCCCCCCCCCGTCTCCCCGCCCCCCCGTCTCCCCGCCCCCCCCGGTCTCCCTGCCCCCCCCGGTCTCTCTGCCCCCCCGTTCTCCCTGCCCCCCCGGTATCCCTGCCCCCCCGGTCTCCCTGCCCCCCCCGTCTCCCCGCCCCCCCGGTCTCCCTGCCCCCCCGGTCTCCCTGCCCCCCCCGGTCTCCCCGCCCCCCGTCTCCCCGCCCCCCCCCGTCTCCCCGCCCCCCCCGTCTCCCCGCCCCCCCCCCGTCTCCCCGCCCCCCCGGTCTCCCCGCCCCCCCCGTCTCCCCGCCCCCCTGTCTCCCTTCCCCTATCCCCGGTCTCCCTGCCTCCCCGTCTCCCTGCCCCCCCCCCGTCTCCCTCCCCTACCCCCGGTCTCCCTGCCCCCCTCCCCCGTCTCCCTGCCCCCCCCTCTCCCTGCCCCCCCCGTCTCCCTTCCCCCCCCATCTCCCTTCCCCTAACCCCGGTCTCCCTGCCCCCCCCCCGTCTCCCTCCCCCCCCCCCATCTCCCTTCCCCCTACCCCCGGTCTCCCTGCCCCCCCCATCTCTCTTCCCCCCCCCGTCTCCCTCCCCCCCTCTCCCTGCCCCCACCCATCTCCCTGCCCCCCCATCTCCCCGCCCCCCGGGTCTCCTGCCCCCCCCGTCTCCCTGCCCCCCCTCTCCCTGCCCCCCCTCTCCCTGCCCCCCCTGTCTCCCTGCCTCCCCCCCGGTCTCCCTGCCCCCCCCGTCTCCCTGCCCCCCCGGTCTCCCTGCCCCCCTCCCCCGTCTCCCTGCCCCCCCTCTCCCTGCCCCCCCGTCTCCCTTCCCCCCCCCATCTCCCTTCCCCTACCCCCGGTCTCCCTGCCCCCCCCCCGTCTCCCTTCCCCCCCCCCATCTCCCTTCCCCTACCCCCGGTCTCCCTGCCCCCCCATCTCTCTTCCCCCCCCCGTCTCCCTCCCCCCCTCTCCCTGCCCCCACCCATCTCCCTGCCCCCCCATCTCCCCGCCCCCCGGGTCTCCCTGCCCCCCCCCCGTCTCCCTGCCCCCCCTCTCCCCGCCCCCCCCGTTCTCCCTGCCCCCCCGGTCTCCCTGCCCCCCCGGTCTCCCTGCCCCCCCGGTCTCCCTGCCCCCCCGGTCTCCCTGCCCCCCCGGTCTCCCTGCCCCCCCGGTCTCCCTGCCCCCCCGCTCTCCCTGCCCCCCCGTCTCCCCCCGCCCCCCCGGTCTCCCCGCCCCCCCGGTCTCCCCGCCCCCCGTCTCCCCGCCCCCCCGGTCTCCCTGCCCCCCCGTCTCCCCGCCCTCCCGGTCTCCCTGCCCCCCCTGTCTCCCCGCCCCCCCGGTCTCCCCGCCCCCCTGTCTCCCTTCCCCTATCCCCGGTCTCCCTGCCCCCCCCGTCTCCCTTCCCCTACCCCCGGTCTCCCTGCCCCCCTCCCCGTCTCCCTGCCCCCCCTCTCCCTGCCCCCCCCGTCTCCCTTCCCCCCCCATCTCCCTTCCCTTACCCCCGGTCTCCCTGCCCCCCCGTCTCCCTTCCCCCCCATCTCCCTTCCCCTACCCCCGGTCTCCCTGCCCCCTCCGTCTCTCTGCCCCCCCCCCGTCTCCCTTACCCCCCCTCTCCCTGCCCCCCCCCCGGTCTCCCTGCCCCCCCCGTCTCCCTGACCCCCCCTCTCCCCGCCCCCCCCGGTCTCCCCGCCCCCCCGTGTCTCCCCCCCCCCGTCTCCCCCCCCGTCTCCCCGCCCCCCCGTCTCCCCCGCCCCCCCCGGTCTCCCTGCCCCCCCCCGGTCTCTCTGCCCCCCCGTTCTCCCTGCCCCCCCGGTATCCCTGCCCCCCCGGTCTCCCTGCCCCCCCCGTCTCCCCGCCCCCCCGGTCTCCCTGCCCCCCCGGTCTCCCTGCCCCCCCCGGTCTCCCCGCCCCCCGTCTCCCCGCCCCCCCCGTCTCCCCGCCCCCCCCGTCTCCCCGCCCCCCCCCCGTCTCCCCGCCCCCCCGGTCTCCCCGCCCCCCCGTCTCCCCGCCCCCCTGTCTCCCTTCCCCTATCCCCGGTCTCCCTGCCTCCCCGTCTCCCTGCCCCCCCCCCCGTCTCCCTCCCCTACCCCCGGTCTCCCTGCCCCCCTCCCCCGTCTCCCTGCCCCCCCTCTCCCTGCCCCCCCGTCTCCCTTCCCCCCCCCATCTCCCTTCCCCTACCCCCGGTCTCCCTGCCCCCCCCCCCCGTCTCCCTTCCCCCCCCCATCTCCCTTCCCCTACCCCCGGTCTCCCTGCCCCCCATCTCTCTTCCCCCCCCGTCTCCCTCCCCCCCTCTCCCTGCCCCCACCCATCTCCCTGCCCCCCCATCTCCCCGCCCCCCGGGTCTCCCTGCCCCCCCCCCGTCTCCCTGCCCCCCCTCTCCCTGCCCCCCCTCTCCCTGCCCCCCCTGTCTCCCTGCCTCCCCCCCGGTCTCCCTGCCCCCCCCGTCTCCCTGCCCCCCCTCTCCCTGCCCCCCCTCTCCCTGCCCCCCTGTCTCCCTGCCCCCCCCCCCTCCCTTGCCCTCCCCCTCTCCCCCCCCCCCCGCAGATAACCCATGTGGTGAGGAAGACACGCACCGTCTCGAGGCTCTCCTCGCCATTCCTGGACTTGAGAGACTGGACAAGGAGAGGTTTGGGATTGACGAGAGGGCAGAGGCAGCCAGCGCCAAGAAGCAGAGAGAAGAGGAGATGGAGACGGTGAGAAACGACGACCCGAGCCTGTCCCCATGGGCCCCGACCCATTCCTGGGCCGCCCCTGGCTCTGCTTGGCCCACAATCCAAGCCTGAGCCTCCCTTGTGGGCTGGGATTGAGGCCAGGGCCTTTCCTGAGACTAGGCCGGGATTGAAGCCTGGGCCTTTCTTGAGACTAGGACGGAATTGAAGTCTGGGCCTTTCTTGAGACTAGGCCGTGGTTGAAGTCTGGGCCTTTCCTTGTTGACAGTCATGGACGCAGGGGTGTTTCTCTGGTGACGGTCCCTCCCTCTCTACCCCTGCAGGCCGCCAAAGAACAGGACATGGAGGGGCTGGACCAGACCTGAGGGGCCACGGATAGAGGGCCCTCGAGGGCCCTGCACAGTGAAGCAAGGCTGGAGGGAGAATGAAGGCCTTTCTGAGAGGGTAGTGACAGGCGAGAGGGCCTTTCCAGGAGTCTGAGGAAAGAATGAGGGGGCCGGAGGATGGTTGGGGAGGGGCCTGAGAGGGAGGGGAGTGAGAGGTGAGTGAGTGGGGAGTGAGAAGGGAGAGAGGGGCTGTGCTCTCACTCTCTCCCCTCCTCCCCCAATCACTCCTCTCCCCCTCTCCCTCCTCCCTCACTCCAGCCCCCTCTACCCTCTCCCCCTCTCCCTCCCTCCTCTCCCCCTCTCCCTCTCCCCCTCTCCCTCAATCTCTCCCCTCTCCCTCCCCTCCCCCTCCCCTCCCCCTCTCCCTCCCTCCTCTCCCACCTCTCCCTCCCCCTCAATCTCCCCCCTCCCTCCCTCCTCTCCCTCCCTCCTCTCCCCCTCTCCCTCTCCCTCAATCTTCCCCCTCCCCTCCCCCCTCCCTCCTCTCCCTCCCTCCTCTCCCTCCCTCCTCTCCCTCTCTCCCCTCTCCTCTCCCCACCCTCACTACATTCCTCCCTCCCCCCCCATCCCATGTCTCTAAACTCAGTGGAACCGTATTCCCAGCTTCCTCCACATTCACCACATTTACTTTAAAATTATTGTCCAATTCTGTAATAGCAGTAAAATTAAACGTGTGTGGAGTGTTAGCTGATGTTTAACGATTTGGAATATCTGCTTGAGAGGGAGCTAGGATTCGCACACACACGCGAGCCCACACACAAACACACGCACACAAACGCACGCACACACGTGCACGCAAATGCACACACCATGATGCAGTGGTACAGTTGCTGCCTCACAGCATCAGAGACCTAGGTTCAATCCTGACTGAGTTACGGAGTTTGTACGTTCTCCCCGTGACCTGTGTGGGTTTTCTCCTGCTGCTCCGGTTTCCTCCCACACTCCAAAGACACACAAGTTTGTAGGTTAATTGGCTTCGGTAAAAATTGTAAAATGTCTGTAATGTGTGTGGGATAGTGCTTGTGTGAATGAATGAATGAATAAGTTTATTGGCCAAATATGTGCATTTACAAGGAATGTGCCTTGGTGCTCCGTTCACAAATGACAACACAAACATACAGTTAACAATTAAGAATAAAGCATAACCATATCAAAACAATAAGGATACAACATTACGGTCTAAACATGTGGGTGAAAATAAACCAGAGCAAAAAAGAGACTACAGACTTTGGTTGTTGAGTAGAACTATACTCGTGGAAAAAAGCTGTTTTTATGTCTGGCTGTGGCTGCTTTGACAGTCCGGAGTCGCCTTCCAGAGGGAAGCGCTTCGAAGAGTTTGTGGCCAGGGGTGAGAGGGGTCAGAGATGATCTTGCCCGCTCGTTTCCTGGCCCTTGCAGTGTACAGTTCGTCAATGGGGGGAAGGTTGCAGCCAACAACCTTCTCAGCTGATCGAACGATCCATTGCAGCTTTTGGATGTCGTGCTTGGTGGCTGAGCCAAACCAGACCATGATGGAGAAAAGGATCCCCACCATCCAAGCCAAGACCTCTTCTTGCTGCTACATCAGACAGAAACTTGACGTCCACACCATCAGGTTCAGGAACAGCCACTGCCCTACATGTTATTTCAGATTTCCATTAACTGCTGTGTTGAGGATTTCCCACTTCTAGCATGCTCACATTCCCTTCAGATAGGTCACTTGCAGTAGTCCCTTCATTCTCCGCCTTTCTGCATCTCTGCAAACTTAAACACACATTTTCTCACTTTTCCATTTCTGCTGAGGGTCATGGACCCAAAATGTTCATTCTGTTTTGCCTTCCACACATGCTGCCTGACCTAATGAGCATCTTAGCATATTCTGCTTCCGTTCCCTCTGAAAGCCCTGATTAGAAACATAGAAACATAGAAAATAGGTGCAGGAGTAGGCCATTCGGCCCTTCGAGCCTGCACCGCCATTCAATATGATCATGGCTGATCATCCAGCTCAGTAGCCTGTACCTGCCTTCTCTCCATACCCCCTGATCCCTTTAGCAAAAAGGGCCACATCTAACTCCCCCTTAAATATAGCCAATGAACTGGCCTCAACTACCTTCTGTGGCAGAGAATTCCACAGACTCACCACTCTCTGCTTCCACCACCTTTTAACAATTATTGAGTTCCAAATTATAATCAGTCGCTGAAAATAAAAGCTCACAAACGTGTAGTGGAAATCTCTCTTCCTGAGCGGTGATGTATTCAGAACCACTGCCTCACAGCGCCAGAGAAAGACCCGTGTTCCATCCTGACTCTGGGTGCTCTCCCTCCGGAGTTTGTACATTCTCCCTTTGACCGCGTGGGTTTTCTCCATGTGCTCCGGTTTCCTCCCACATCCCAAAGATATACAGGGCTGTAGGTTAATTGGCTTTGGTAATTCAGTAACTGTAAAATTGTCCCTGGTGTGTGGGGATAGTGCTAGGTCAGCCAAAGGGCCTGTTTCTGTACTGCATCTCTAAAACTAAAACTAAAACGGCGGCACGGTAGCGCAGCGGTAGAGTTGCTGCTTTACAGCGAATGCAGCGCCGGAGACTCAGGTTCGATCCTGACTACGGGTGCTGTACTGTAAGGAATTTGTACGTTCTCTCCGTGACCTGCGTGGGTTTTCTCCGAGATCTTCGGTTTCCTCCCACACTCCAAAGACGTACGGGTATGTAGGTTAATTTGACTGGGTAAAATGTAAAAAAATTGTCCCTAGTGTGTGTAGGATAGTGTTAGTGTGCGGGGATCGCTGGGCGGCGCGGACTTGGTGGGCCGAAAAGGCCTGTTTCCGCGCTGTATATATATGATATGATATGAGATATATGATAAAACTAAACTCTTGGTTTTCTTAACCGACCGATACACCTCAAATCATACCTTGAAAAAGGAACACTTTCTGCACTACCATAGTTTTGTTTTCTAATTTTTTTTGCACCAATGTCTTGTTTTGTGCACAGTTTTTACTGTCTAGCAGAACTTGTCTATTATTTATGTATAATTTATAACTGTTTTTTGTGTTTTCTAAGTCTATGTGCCTGTGGTGCTGCTGCAAACAAGATTTCCATTCCACCAATATCTCACTGTACTTGTTTGTGCATGTGCTTAACTTGATACAGTGACTGGTTAAGTGAATAATTCCACTAGCTGCAGACATCTTTCAGTGAGAAAGCACCTGTAAGTTTGAAAAGTCATTTCCTCTTTCCTAAGGTCCAACAAAGATTTGTAGTAAATGCCAATGTGATTGTTCACTGTTGACTTGCAAATATCACTAGAGACACCCATCATTTTTACTTGACGGTAGACACAAAATGCTGGAGTAACTCAGCGGATCAGGCTGCATCTCAAGAGAGAAGGAATGGGCGACGCATTGGGTCGAGACCCTTCTTCAGACGTTTCAGGTCTCAACCCCAAACATCACACATTCCTTCTCTCCTGAGATGCTGCCTGACCCGCTGAGTTACTCCAGCATTTTGTGTCTACCTTCAATTTGAACCAGCATCTGCAGTTATTTTCCTACACATCAATTTTACTTACTCTTTTCAGGTGCATGTTGGCTCTAAAGAGACCAAACAGCTCTTCACACAAGCAGTATCAAAGTAGAATCAACACAGAGACCATAAAAGAAGCAGGTGATTAAATGTTTGATCAAGAGGCATGTTTTGTGGCCTGCTTTGAAAGAGGAAATGAAGATAGAGATTTGGGGGGGTAGGGGGGGGGGGAATTCCAGGGCAAGGACTTTTGGCATCTGATGGCACTGCCATAAGTTGGAGAGCAATTCCATTACGGGATCGGAGGAACCAGGCTATTATCAAAACATTAAAGCATTGGAGGAGGTTCCAGAGAAAGAAAGGAATGAGACAATAGAGGATTTGAAAGAGTATTTTTGTGTGAAAAAGTCACCCCTTAGATTCCTATTAAATCTTTTCCCCTTCACTTTGAACCTATGCCCTCTGGTCCTCAATTCCCCTACTCTGCGCAGGAGATTCTGTGCATCTACCCGATCGATTCCTCTTAGAGAATGAATGAGGCCAGGCAGAATAATGTTAAGAACGTCAAGTCTTAAGATTATTTCAGCAACAAGTGAGAGGTGGCAAAGACAGATTTAGATAATGCGTCGGAAATAGAAGACGCCGGAATATGTAATGCAAAGATTATTTCAGGGTGAAATATGGTACCAAAGATATGAACAGTGGTTCATATTCTTATTATTTCCAAGTCAAGGGAGAAGAGCTTTTGGCAGAAACTCTTCATAACGTGGTTTTCTGCTCTGGACTTCAGAAGTTTGATTCCTGAAGGTGCAACTAACTGTTTAAATCGTAGGTAGACGCAAAATGCCGGAGTAACTCAGCAGGACAGGCAGCATCTGTGGAGAGAAGGAACGTCACCCACTCCTTCTCTCCAGAGACGCTGCCTGTCCTGCTGAGTTACTCCAGCATTTTGTGTCTACCTACGATTTAAACCAACAACTGCTTCCTTCCTACACAAACTAACTGTTTAATGTTATATTCAAGCTTTTCTTTCTACTTTTCTCCAACTATATGTATGTATGTACACACGTATGCCTGTGCATATGGCCCAGTTGACTTACTTGAATTGTATAACATGTTTGAGATGGATGTGAATGCTATAACAGTAGCAACACTTGAGAATATTTTTGCAACATATTTCTTCGAGGGGCATTATTAGGGATTGTTGTTATTATGGTGATAGAGGATGAATACTTTAGATTTGAGGCAGACCGGAATGGAAGCAAACTGCACCATGTTTAAGTCAATCATGGCTTAATTGCCATGATTAATTGCCTGGCTACAGATAGACACAAAGTGCTGGAGTAACTCAGCGGGTCAGGCAGCATCTCTGGAGAACATGGATAGGTGACATTTCAGGTCGGGACCCTTCTTCAGTCTGGCTAGAATTAGTTCTGTGGACCTGAATGTGGAAGGTCCACATGTGGACCTATTATGTGCAACTATAATGTATTGGAGTGACGGAGATTACGGAGTGTTGTAGACACTGCCAGATCCATCACGGGCACTATCCGGCGGAGAGATCTATAGGAGGCACTGCCTCAAACAGGCAGTCAAGATCACCAAAGACCATATCACCCTGGCCACACTCTCAGTTCACTCCTACCATGGGAAAAAAGGTATAGGAGTCTGAAAACCAGGACCACCAGGTTCAATAACTTCTTCACAACAACCATCAGACTCATCAACACCATACAACACTATGAACTTCGTTGGACTGTCATTGATTCACTAAGGACCATGGTTTTTTTGCCATAATATTACGGTTATTAATTTATTGAATTTCTATTGGTAGTATATATCAAAGATAATAGAGGAGCAAGATGACCCACTCCGTTGAAATTGCCTATAAGTCCTTGAAGGCAGCAGGACAGGTGGACAGGGTGGTCAAAAAGGCATATGGGTTACTGGCCATTAGCCGGGGCATCGAATATAAAAGTAGGGGGGTAATGATGGAATTGTACAGAACACTGGTGAGGCCACAGCTGGAGTATTGTGTACAGTTCTGGTCACCACATTATAGAAATGATGTGATAGCTTTGGAGAGGGTGCAGAGGAGATTCACCAGGATGCTGCCAGGGATGAAGGGCCTCGGCTATGAGGAGAGACTGAGCAGACTGGGGTTGTTTTCCCTGGAGCAGAGAAGGCTGAGGGGACATGATTGAGGTGTACAAGATCAGGAGGGGCATAGATAAGGTAGATGGCGGGGAACTTCTTCCACTGGTGGAAGGTTCAACAACGAGGGGACATAGATACAGGGTAAGGGGAGGGAGGTTTCGGGGGGATGTGAGAAAGAACTTTTTCACCCAGAGGGTGGTTGGAGTCTGGAACTCACTGCCTGGGGTGGTGGTGGAGGTGGAAACACTCACAACGTTTAAGAGGCATTTGGATGGGCACTTGAAATGCTACAACATTCAGGGCTACGGTCCAAATGCGGGAAAATGGGATTAAAATTAGACTGTGTTTGGTAACGGGCGGGCCGGACACGATGGGCCGAAGGGCCTCTTTCTGTGCTGTAGGACTCTATACTGAAGTGCAGTACGCAAAGGAGCGGAACGTCCGCCATCTTAGTAAGCAAAACCCGCCGTTCGGTCTGCCTCTCACAGTGTAATCAGTGTTGTGGGGGAACAGTATGTGTGATGATACCATTAAAATGCAGAATATATCTCTCGATTCACAGATTTAAAAAAAAAAAATTGTTTAATGTTTCTGCAAGTTTCTGTCTACTAAAATGGCGCCTTGACATACTACGATTTTTAGGGTCGAGTGGTCTATCTTGCTCAGCTCTATTATCTTTGGTATATATTGTCTATGTATATTGTATTTGCAGGCCTGCAAGTAAGAATTTCATTGCTCGGTGTACATGACAATATATGATAATAGATAATAGAGCTCTTGACTCTTGGTATCACTCTGGGATTATTTCTTCATGTGGAGTCCCGCAGGAAAGGTCTGTTTAAGTTCTGGTTTCTCATCATTTTCTTTCACTTGCACCTCCTCTTCTCCCTCTGCCTTCTCCTCGTGCTTGACGTGCTTTACCAAACACTTTAACTTTCCCTCCCACTCCCACACTGACCTTCCTGTCCTGGGCCTCCTCCATTGTCAGAGTGAGGTCCAGTGCAAATTGGAGGAACAGCACCTGATATTTTGCTTGGGCAGCTTTTATCTCTGTTTGCTTTGTTGTTACCTTCTGCCAGCTAACAATGATCTATGCTCCATTTTCCTTAATCTCCATTCCCTTTGTCTTGTTTTTGCACCTCACAATTCCTTTCTATGTATCTCCCTCTCCCCTGACATCAGTCTGAAGAAGGGTCTTGACCCGAAACGTCACCATTCTTTCTCTCCAGGGATGCTGCCTGTCCCACTGAGTTACTCCAGTTTTTTGAGTCTATCTTCGGTTTAAACCAGCATCTGTAGTTCCTTCTTACACATTTCGTGCTTTACCAGTGCTGTCTCTGCTGTTCCACCCCTCACACTGGCTGCATCCTGCAGCAAATGGTGAGAGCCGCCCAGCCAGCTGTGAAAGGATTCCTTTGAAGACACACAGGCAGTATTCTCATCGCCAGTAGTCTAAACCTCAGGCTTTTTGTGGGAGTACAAATGTCATCATATGCTTGCTGTTCATGTAATCATGGCTTTTGGTTCGGAGGCAAAGGTCATATGATGAATGTATAATGCTCTTTGTCCCGTTGATTCTTTGATCGCCATAGAGGTTAAAGTATGCAGCTAGTACAGAGGGCTGCTGCAGTGTGAATACTTTGGGATCGTTGGCAGTGTGCATAGCTGGCATTTATAATAAGCAATCAATGGCCCCCACACGAGCTGAACACTCATTTCAGGTACATGCAGAGTTCACATGAGGCAGAGATAGAACAATGTCCCGCAGGCAATAACATTATCACTACAGGAAGCCTTCAATACCTGAAACACTTGTGTTCAATCCATCAGCTCATGCCTGGAAGTTCCAGTAGCTTTGGTTTTGGTGGGCACTGCAGGCTGAGAGATGTTGTTTAAACCTGTAACAACAGCCCGAAAAGGGAAAAAAGGGTGTGTAGAAGTTCAGAATCACAGTCACCTTTAAAGCTTTTACCAATGATCTCTGTGCAGGCATTCCAAGATGATCCTGTTAATCTAAACAAGAAGAAGGATCTCGAACCAACACGTCACCGATTTCTTTCCTCCAGAGATGCTGCCTGACCCGCTGAGTTACACCAACATTTTGTGTCTATCTTCATCCTAAACCTCAGGATCCTTTATTCTGTTCAATGCCATATTCAGCTTATGTGTAATCCATAATTGGGACTGCTTTTGCATTGAAGGCTCAGAGCATGTAGAATTTTAAGGTGTGTCCAGGAGAGCTTTTAAATACTGTATGTCACTAGAACAAAAGAAGGCACAATATTAGACTTGATTGTTTGTGATAGATATAAATTACTTGGAAGAAAATGTGCATGGGTTGGTTGGTAGGTTTGCAAATGAAATTTGGAGGAGTTGTGAGGACATTGAAGAAGGCTGTCAATACATATAGCAGAATATAGATTGGTTATAGATATGGGCAGAGAAATGGCAGATAAGTACTAGATGTTGCATTTAGAGATGGCAAATTGAAGGGGAAAGTACGCATGACCCTTAACAGCAATGACGGAGAGAGGGATCGTGCTATGACATCCTTACTCAACCTAACTGCACTTTGTACGACCAAAGTTTTATACAGTACGAGCATAACCTTTCTACTTCTGTATTTAATGTCCCAACTAAATGAAGACCAGTATCCTACATGCCCGTGTAACAATGTTATTATGTGTAGGAAGGAACTACAGATGCTGGTTTACACCAAAGATAGACACAAAATGCTGGAGTAAATGCTGGAGTCGATACCCTTCAGACTCTAAAGAAGAGTCTCGACCCAAAAAGTCACCCATTCCTTCTATCCAGAGATGCTGCCTGTTCCGCTGAGTTACTCCAGCATTTTGTGTCTATTAACAATGTTATTACCTGCGTTGCCACCTTTAAGAATCTCTGGATTTGCACTCCAAGGTCCTTTTGTGTCTCAACAACATCTAAGACCCTGCCATTTATGGTGTATCTCCTAGCTTCATTCATGCTCCCAAAATATATCACCGCACATTTGTGTCCATTACAAAATAGTCAATAACACGATTGCTAAATGAGACGCCTAGGATTGAATGTGACACCAAAATGATGTGCAATATACACCGATCAGCCAAAGCATTATGACCTGATGAGCCAAAACATAATGACCGCCTGCCTAATACGCTGTTGGTCCTCCGTGTGCAGCCCCATACGCAGCAGGGTGAGATGCACTGTGTATTGTGACACATTCCTTCCATGACCACCATTAAAATTATCTGTGACTTGTGCCACAGTCGACCTTCTGTTGGATCGGACCAGACGGGATAGCCTTCGTTGCCCTCGCGCATCGATGAGCCTTGGGCGCCCAACACCCTGTCGCCGGTTTGTGGTTTGTCCCTCCTCGGACCACTGTCGGTCGGTACTCACCACTGCTGACCGGGAGCACCCCACAAGCCTTGCCGTTCCAGAGATGCTCTGACCCAGTCATCTGGCCATAACAATTTGGCCCTTGTCAAAGTTGCTCAGGTCTTTACTCCTGCCCATTTCTCCTGCATCCAACACATCAACTTCAAGAACTGACTGTTCACTTGCTGCCTAATATATCCCACCCCTTGACAGGTGCCATTGTAACAAGATAATCAATGTTGTTCACTTGCCTGTCAGTGGTCATAATGTTTGGGCTGATCGGTGTATGTCTGGTAGTTACTTGAGCAGACTTCATGTGCAGGTCACATTCAGGAGCAACCCTTGCCAAGATAAGTTATGGTCCATCCTATGTTATATACAGGGGAGTAGCCTAATCATTATCCTATCACTGTGCTGTTCAGCACATGAATGTTCCAACAGGTAGGAATTTTATTTTACACCTTAATTCCCACCTCACTCCTTCCCCACAGATAAACCATGGGTCCCAAACCAAATGCATTCTTGGGATACTCCAACTATTTACATCACTGACCATTGGTGCTATGGCCAGAGCCTAGAATACATGATCAGCCCACACCGCCTACATTCCAAATCCCATCAAGTGCAAGACCTTCAAAAGCATGACCTTCAAGACCTTCCCTCCCCAGTGCATAGGCTTCCCACCTTTGTGATATTCAAGCTCCACATTTCACACTGATATCTCTTCAATGGCAGAGCTTCCAGGGGGATGTACTTTGTGAGCAAGAGAATATTACTGCATAGAGCTAACAGACAGAACATGCCTTCTCCCTCCTGTGCTTCACTGATTTAATGTATCTGTTTAAAATTCACTTTGGACAAATTTTAGAATAGTACTTGTTCTCCCTTTTAACCTCACACTTCTGATGGACAGTTTTGTGCATTTGCAACTCATTGAAAAGTTGGACACGCAGCCGATACATGAATTTTCAATTTAAATTTATGTACAATTTATGCTCTATGTTTTGATATTGACTGCTGGTGACTAGGGGGAGGGGAGAGGGAGGGGGGAGGGAGGGGGAAGGGAGGGAGGGGTGGAGGGGAGGGGAGGGAGGGGTGGAGGGGAAGGGAGGGAGTGGGGGAAGGGAGGGTGCTGCACCAATGCAGGAGAGGCAACCATAGGGGGAGGAGGAGTGAGAGAGGGAATGGAGAGGGGAGAGGGGTGAGAGGGAGGGGGCAAGGGGAGCGGAGGGGAGGGTGAGGTGGGGGTTGGGGGTGGGAGGAAGGAGATGGGGTGAGGGGGAGAGGGGTAGGGAGTGGGGTGGGGTAGGGAGTTCGGAGGGAGGGAGGTGGGGAAGGGGGGACGAGGCTGCCATAGCAGCTGCGGCTTACCTGCGGTCCATTTGTCTTTGTGTTTTTGTTGTTTTTTTGTCTTAATTGTAGTTGTGATGTCGTGTTTTTGTGTTTGTGTACTATGTGTGTATGTGTGGGTGTGGGGGGGAACTGTAAAATTGTAAATATGTGTCCCTTCCGAACGGAGACACGACCTTTGTTTTCTGGGTGTTGTCTCCGTTCCTGCTGCGGCCTACCATCGGCCCAACTCCTGGAGCTGGCGGCCTCCAGGGCTCTGGTTCGCTGAGCCCGCGGATCGGACTTACCATCACCGGAGCCGGCCGTCCTCGGAGGCTGCGGGAGCGGCTGCGACTCGCCTTAGGCTCGGGCCGCGTGGATGCCGACATCGGGAGCTCCGGCAGCGGCAGCGTGTTCGCCCGCCCCGGATTGCGGGGCTTGGGTCGGGGACATTTCACCGTCCGGCGTGGCCTAAAATAGGCCGCGGGGTTTTTCTCTGCTGGGCGGGAGCTACGACCGCCCCGACGTGCAGCAACAGCGGCAGCAGCAGCGTGTTCGCCCGCCCCGGATCGGACTTGTCATCGGCGGAGCCGGCCGTCTTCGGAGGCTGCGGGAGTGGCTGCGACTCGCCTTAGGCTCGGCCCGCTGCGGACCGTCCGGCGCGGCCTCCAACCACAACAACCTGGCCGCGGGAGAAGACGGCAGGAGAAGGGAAAGACATTGTGGCCTTCCATCACAGTGAGGAGAGGACTGGAGGAGACTCACTGTGATGGATGTTTCTTTGATGGATGTTTCTTTTTTTGTGTGTTTTGGGGGTTGTGTAATTTTAATGCCTATTTAATGCTTTTATTGTTGGGCTGTGGGTGACTGAATTTCGTCCAATATTGGATGACAAATAAAGCTATCTTGAATCTTGAATCTTGAATCTTGAGGGGGGAGGGAGAATGGGGGGCAGTGTGAGGGGAGGGGGGAGTGGGGAGGAGAGGGTGCTGCACCTCAGGGGTGGTTTGGGCCCATTGGCAATCGTCATGCTTCATTTATGTAGCAGATATAATTAGAAACGAAAGAGGGTTTTCGGGAGTTAAGTCAAATGGAACAAACTCAGAAATACTCCTTATGAGGTTCCTTTACCTTTTGCTTGTTTTTACTTTTCAATTTATATCTTCTACCTTTTTGAACAACTGCTTTTTTTCAATTTTAGAATAGACCTGAATTTCTAGAACACTGAGATTATGAGGACTGAATCTCTGGGAATTACAATAAAATGGAGAATGTTCACAATATCGTCAACGTAAGTGCCAGACAAACTCATAAAGTACTGGAGGAAATTAGGCCAATAGTGAGTGTAAGAGTCAGGTAATCATGATACAGCTTCATCAGACTTTGATTAGAGCACATTTGGACCATTGCAAACAGTTCTGCTTGCCTATTCCACTTGAAGAACAAGTTTGCAAATCGAAGGTTGAAGATCATATGGAATGGAGTCAGATTCGAGCACTGTGACAATCCAGTCTATCTCAGTGTGACTCTTGATCGATCTCTGACCGACAAAGCACATATCACCAAGCTTAAAGGAAAAGTCAGTTCCAGAAATGCTCTTCTTAGCAAGTTGAGTACCTCAAAATGAGGAGCAAATTGTAAAATCATTCGATCAACACCTCTGGCTCTCTGCTTCTCCACTGCCGAGTATGCGTGCGCAGTATGGGAGCGCTCAGCTCATGCAATGAAGATTGATCCTGTGCTAAACACAAGCTGTCACTGCATCAATGAATGCATGAAACCTACCAAGAGTGACAGCATCTACCTACTCTCTGGCATTGCACCTCCTGGAATCAGAAGAGCTGCAGCCAGTCAAAACGAATGCCTCAGACAATCAGAGGATGAAAGACGCCCCCAACATGACCACCCTTTGCTACCTCAGCGTTTGAAATCACGCAGAAGTTTCCTCTCATCTGTCCATCCCCTGGACTGTAATGCATCGTCCAGAAGGCTCAAAGTCTGGGAAGAAATCTCTGGAAGACATTCACATGGCAATCGATCCCTCTGAGAAACTCCCACCAGGTTCCGACCAACCGTGGATAACCTGGTGCAGTCTCAACACACTGCAGACAGGCATGGGGAGGAGCTAATTGAACATGCTGAAGTGGGGATATACTGAAGATGCGGCAGACTGCGAATGCGGACGGGGCCTTCAGACCATGGAACATCTCCTGAGCTGCGACATGCTGCATGACACATGCACTGTGAAGGATCTTGCAGAGGCCAATGACGTGGCACTAAAATGTGCTCGCTATTGGCAAACATTTGTGTGATGACACGAATAAATAAAATTACACAACAGATGTGGAGGCTGAAGCCCCTGTCCCAGTTTGGTGTTTTTTTTAGGCGACTACAGGCCTCTAGGCTGTCGCCACACGATCGCCGGGGTGTCGCGGGCATGGTCGTGAGTAGTCTCCAAAGAGTCGTAGCGTTTTTCTGGTGGCCGCTGGATTTTGTGAAGGCTTGACATTTTTTGGCGACTGTAGGTTTGACGCCAATGAGCGTAGCTTGACGACTCCTGATGTGGGCACTGTCGTAGATTGTTGCCAGGTTGTCGCCAGGTGAAGTAGGTTGTCGCCAGGTGAAGTAGGTTGTCGCCAGGTGAAGTAGGTTGTCGCCAGGTGAAGTAGGTTGTCGCCAGGTGAAGTAGATTGTCGCCAGGTGAAGTAGGTTGTCGCCAGGTGAAGTAGGTTGTCGCCAAGTTGTCGCCAGGTTGTCGCCAAGTTGTCGCCAGGTGAAGTAGGTTGTCACCAGGTGAAGTAGGTTGTCGCCAGGTGAAGTAGGTTAAGGTGAAGTAGATCAAGTTGGTTAAGGTGAGCGAAGGTGTTGGGCGAAGCGACCGCCGAGCCTGCGTTTGGTTTCGCCGATGTAAAGAAGTTGAAAGTAAAGAAGTAAAGAAGTGCTGTCAGAGGAAGTGCTGGAGCAACATTTAAAAGATATTTGGACAGGTACATGGATAGGAAACATTTAGAGGAATATGGGCTAAATGTGGGAAGGTGTGACTAGTTCAGATGGGGCGGTCGGCATGGGCAAGTCGAGCCTGTTTGCATACAAGGACTTTTTTCCATAGGGTGTGACTATACATTTGAAATTATCTGATATGACATGGTGATATAAAAGGATTCTTCTGTAAGAGTAAACATATTCAATCCTCCACTTGCTTTTCATTGATATGAAGGTTATTAAGACAGCAGAGAAAATTATCGGCTGTCCACTACCTTCTTTGAAGGACATCTCCAGCTCGCAATGTCTAAACTGGGCCAGAAATATAATTAAGGACAGCACACGCCCAGGATATGAACTGTTTGCTCTCCTGCCCTCTGGGAGGTGCTACAGGAGCCTAAGGGCCAGAACAAACCAACTTAAAAACGGTTTGTTTCCCTGGGCCATAAGAACAGCGAATTGAAATACTTAATTTGATGTGACTCGCACTTTCGCCGCACTTTAAAAAATATATTTTCAGCATCTTAGGTGTAAAACATTTATTATTTATTAGTTTTTATTGGTTTTTATTGATATTGGTATTTGTTGTGTTGGTTCCTATGTTTGTGCGATTGTCTTTGAAAGATTTGTACTGCCGCACTGTTTCAGATGTAGCACTTCTAATTTCGTTGTACTGTTCGTACAATAATTATAATAATAATAATGCATTACATTTATGTAGCGCTTTTCAAACACTCAAAGACGCTTTACAGGGATTTCTAGAACATAGAGAAGTGAATAAATAGATAAATAAGTAAACGAACAGAAAAAGGAGACAGAAGGTGAGGTGACCTTCAGTGGT
>NW_027601288.1:0-38095 GCF_053455715.1 Rhinoraja longicauda
GGAAGGACATTCTTGCTATTGATGGAATGCAGCGCAGGTTCACGAGGTTAATTCCCAGGATGGCGGGACTGTCATATGATGAAAGAATGGAGCGACTGGGCTTGTATTCACTGGAGTTTAGTAGGATGAGAGGGGATCTTATAGAAACAGATAAAATTATTAAGGGATGCAGGAAACATGTTTCCGATGTTGGGGGAGTCCAGAACCAAGTGCCACAGTTTAAGAATCAGGGGTAGGCCATTTAGTACTGAAATGAGGGAAAAACTCTTTCACCCAGAGAGTTATGAAGTTGTGAAATTCTCAGAAAGGCCAGACTGTGAGTGGGAGGGGGAGTTGAAGTGCTCAGCCACCGGGTCTTACCTTTCTGTCATGGGCCTCCTCCATTGCCATAGTGAGGCCCACCGGAAATTGGAGAAACAGAACCTCATATTTCGCTTGGGCAGCTTGCAGCCCAGCGGTATGAACATTGAAATCTCCAACTTTAGACAGTTCCTCTGTCTCTCTCCTATTTCCCCCCTCCACTTCCCAGTTCTCCCACTGTCTTTCTGTCTCCACCTATATCCTTTCTTTGTCCCGCCCCCCTGACATCAGTCTGTAGAAGGGTCTCGACCCGAAGCGTCACCTATTCCCGCGCGGACTAATGTGACACACTCTCTCCCCTTTCACTCTCCCCTTCTCTCTCTCACACTCACCCCATCTCTCTCTCTCTCTCTCTCTCCTCTCCTTTGACTAAATAAACTAAACTAAATTAAAGAGCTCTAGGGGCGAGCGGAATCAAGGAATATGGGGAGAAGCAGGCACAGGTTACTGATTGTAGATGATCTGCCATGATCACATTGAATGGCGGTGTTGGCACGAAGGGACAAATGGCCTCCTGCGCCTATATTCTAAGTTTCTATGTCTCTAAACTAAAAATAATCTCTCCCCTTTCTCTCCCCCCTCACAATATTCAATTAATTCACAATAATAAACTAAACTAATATTTGATATTCTTTCTCGCATTCCATTTTATAATAAATTCAACAATAAACTAAACTAATATTTGTTACCCACTCTCTCTCCCTCCCCCTCACTCTCTCTCCCCTCTTTCTCTACTTCTCTTTCCCTCCCCCCCATTTTATAAGACTACATTTACAACAATCAATTAAACTAAACTAATATTTGATACCAACTCCCCGCTCCCTCTCTCCCCACTCTCCCCTCCCCTCCCATCCCTCTCCCGACCTCTCCTATCTCTCCCCTCTCTCTTCCCTCTCCCTCTCTCCGTTTCCTCCCCAGTCTCTCTCTCTTCCACAGTCTCTCCACCTCTCCCTCCCCCTCTCTCTTTCTTCCCCTCGACCCATTTCTCTCTCTCTCCTCTCTTTTGACTAAATAAAATAAACTGTTAAAATAAAAACTAAACTCTCCCCTCTCTTCCTCCTCTCTCTCCCCCTCTCTTTCCCTCTCCCTTTCTCCCCCTCTCTCTTCCCCCTCTATCTCACCTTTCTCTCACTACCCCCTCTCTCCTCTCTTTCACTCTTCCTCCTCTTTCTCTCACCATCCTCTCTCCCTTCCTTCAGTCTCTCCCCGTCTCTCTTTCTCCTCTCTCTCCCCCTCTCCACTTCATTTTCATGAATTTACAATTATAAACTAAACTAATATTTGATACCATGACCCCCCCTCGACTTGAGAACCAAATTTACAATATATTAAGCTAATAATTATTACCCCCTCTCTCTCCCTCTCCTTCCCTCCCCGCCCTCTCTCTCTCTCCCTTCTCTCTCTCCCTCTTTCTCTCCCCCGTGCACTATATAAGAATACATTTAAAAGTCACAGCGTCATGGAGTCATGCAGCACGGAAATATCCGGCCCAACTCGCCCACTCCAATGCAACTTGCCCCGTCTATCCCAGTCCCACCTGCCCGCGTTTGCCCCATATCTTTCTCAACCCGTACCATCCACGTAAATGTCTAAATGTTTCTTAAACGTTGCACTAGTACATGCGTCTGACAGCCCGTTCTATACACCCACCACCCTGTGTGTACGAGGACATTCTGTGCGAGACTTGTATCCTATGTCTGACTTTCCTCAGATAGGCACAGACACAAAGTAAACCAGTTCGGAGTTCAGAGGCGGTTCCATCTAACAGGTCGGTTCATTAAAGGCCTTATCGACGCACAAAGGGAAACACTCTGATGAGACCCACCTCTCTCTCTCCTCTCCTGTCCTCTCTCCCCCTCTCCTCCTTCTCTCCCCCCCCTCTCCCCTTACCCCCTCTCTCTCTCTCACAAACCCTTGTCTCCCTCCCCCTCTCTAATTCTACTATCAGTTACGACCTTATGACAAACAGGGGGAGGATTGGGGAGTGGAGGAAGTGTGTGGGGGAGAGAGGGGGAGTAGTGTGGGAATGAGTGGAATGGGGAGAGAGAGTGCGGTGGAGCACGGGGAGAGATAGGGGGAGTGTGGGGGAATGTAAGGGGTAGGAGTGTGGGCAGAGAGGGGGATGTGAGTGGGGAGAGAGATGGGAAGGCACGTGGGGGAGAGAGGGGGAGGAGTGAGGGGGAAAGAATGGGAGGAGTGGTGAGTGTGTGTGGAGAATGCAGGAGTGTGGGGATGGAGAGTGGGAGGAGAGTGGGGAGAGAGGGTGCGGAGAGAGAGGGGGATGTGTATGGGGAGAGAGATTCGCGGAGTGTGGCAAGACAGAGGGGAGTGTGGGGAGAGAGTGGGGAGGAGTGTGGAGAGGGGAGGAAGTAGGAAAACAGAATCGGAAAAGTGGGGAGAGGACAGAGAATGGGAGGAGGGAGAGAGGGAGAGAGAGAGAGAGTGAGGAGTGTTGGGAGAGACGCATAATGCGTTATTCCTTCAATCTTATCCAGCAGAAAGTTATCGACTCATTATCACCGCTGCCTATTAAAGTGAAAATAACAAATAAATACGTGTGCACCCGCCAACGGGGATAGAACAACAAGATGCCGTGAGAGCTCATTACAGATGAGATTAAATACTGAGAATGTTACTGCTTATACAGACCCATCACTGACCACACTGATAATGTTACTGCTTATCCAGACCCATCACTGACCACACTGATAATGTCACTACTTATCCAGACCCATCACTGATGATGTCACTGCTTATCCAGACCTACCGCTGACCACACTGATAATGTCACTGCTTATCCAGACCCATCACTGACCACACTGATAATGTCACTGCTTATCCAGAACCATCACTGACCACACTGAAAATGTCACTGCTTATCCAGACCCATCACTGACCACACTGATAATATCACTGCTTATCCGGACCTTTGACAAAGTCTCCCATGGTAGACCGATCCAGGAGGTGAAGGCACACGGGATTAACGGTGACTTGGTCGCATGAATTCAGAACCGTCTGAATGATAGAAGGCAGAGTGTTGTGGTGGAAGGGCAATATTCAGGCTGGAGGTCTGTGACCAGTAGTAATAGACAGGGATCTGTGCTGGGACCTCTACTGTTTGTGATACACATAAATGACTTGGGCGTGAATATACACGGGTTGTTTTGTAAGTTTGCGGATGACACCAAGATTTCTGGGGTTGAGGAATGTGAGGGAGGCTGTCTCAGTATTTAGTGGCGTATAGATCAAGTAGAGAGATGGGAGGTGTGGGGGAAATCACAGATGCAGATTATTCTGAGCAAATGAGAGATGTTGCAATTTGGGACGTCAAATGTGAGTTCAAACTATATAATTAATGGCATGACCCTTAACATCAGTGATGTATAAAAGTATCTTGCAATACAGGTAAACAGCTCCCTGAATGTGATAACGGCAGTGGACAGTTGTAAAGAGGCATATGGTACAGTTTCGTTCATTGGTCAAGGAGTGGTGGTCTATCTCAGGGATTGGTGCTGCGCTCATTGTTGTTTGTCATCTGTGTCAATGAGTTGCCTGAGAATGTAACGGACTAATGTATAAGTTTGCAGTTGACACTGAATTAGGTGGTATCACAGGCATTGAAAAATGATTGGCAAGGTTTAGAGCAGGAACTTTTTCAAATTGGAAAGTGGGCTGAGAAATGGCAAATGGTGCTTCTTGCAGATGTGTGAGATTTTAAATTAGGGAAGACCAGCCAGGGCATGATCTTCACCGCGAATGGTAGTTAGCTGGGTAGTGTTGTAGAGCAGAGGGAACTCAGAATAAAAGTACATCGTTGCAAGAAAAGGGACGTAACAGGGGGATAGGGCGGTGGGGAAGGTTTTTTTCCCACTGTCTTCATCAGCCAGTGAATAAAATTTAAAAGTTGGAAAGTTATGTTCAGTTGGGCAAGACTTTGTTGAAGACGCACTTGGATACGTCACCATGTTTAGGAAATATGCCACTAATTTGTAAAGAGTGCAGAAAATAATTTCAACACGTTGCCAGAAAACAAGGGTCGGAGCTACAGGGAAATGTTGGGCTCGCCAGGACTTTATTCCATGGAGCGCAGCAGGCAGTGCAGTGACCTCATAGAGGTGGACAGTGTCATAGGTAACGTCATAATGGGAACACTAAGACATTTGGACAGGTACATGAGGGGAATGGTTTAGAGGGAGATGATCCATATGCCGGGAAATGGGAATAGTTCAGATTAACTAAAATGCACCATCCCTCCCCATGAAACACGGCAACCTTTGTCTCAAAATTTGCGCCAGGTACAGCACTAACAGACAAACTGCTTTTAAATGGCCCTTGGATATTTTATTACCACTTAACTCTAACCTTGAAATCAAGGGAATTAAACATCGATAGATGTCCACATTTCTCAAAGATGCAGATTAAGCAGAAAACATTTAATTGCCTGTCATATACATTGGTGATTTTTAATTACAGTCCCTGATCATTGAAGTGCTAATTTCAGTTTCTACGGGTGCCAGGTTTGCACTGCATGATGAGAGATATGCTCTCTTGAATTGCTTGATAAATAAGCACATAAATGAAGTCTGCGTGTGTGGCAGCTTTCTCTGTGCCGCTGTGTGGACAGCCCAGACGGATGAGTTGGTCATTTACTCTCAGACTGACCTTACTGTCTGGTCTGTGTGTTTGAATTCACATCTACCTGTCACCTGGTCTGAAGTAGTTCACCACAAAATAAACTGCAGATTGAACAGAGCCACAGCTAGTGTTCACCGGCTGGAACTAATATTCCCCATTGGGAGAAACGCAAAGAACATTTAACCAACTCCCCCTTTCTCAGATCTGAAGCTGCATTTTAATTTTCAGCATTATGTGTTATTCTTTCAAGTGTATGCCAGAGAAAGTTAATTAGCATTTCTAACCTGTGTTAATTAAGAAAATAACAAGCAGATGCATCTTCAGCTGCCGTGTTTACCAGCAGCAAAATGCAGTTAATGCTCATTAAAGTTTAGATTAATTACGGATATGAACTTGAGTTAACCCTTTAGAGTCGAACATTTGAATTATAAAGAAGGGATTCTTTGACAAGATCTGAAAAAAATGGATCATTTATTTGAGCCATGACACCAACTCCAAAGACGTCCAGGTATGTAGGTTAATTGGCTGGGTAAATGTTTTTTAAAAATTGTCCCTAATGGGTGTAGGATAGTGTTAATGTATGGGGATCGCTGGGCGGCACGGACTTGGAGGGCCGAAAAGGCCTGTTTCCGGCTGTATATATATGATATGATAACTAGATAAATGCCGAGCTAGATATTGGAAGATTGTGTTATATAGAACAAAATGGTATGTTTGTGCGAATATTGAAATCTTTCCAGATAACCAATCATTGTTACTTTTTTATATTTTATTTGGTAAGTGTACCACACCGTCTTATTCAAATGTTTTTATTTATTGATATCCTTTGCTTATTTATTCATTTATTTTTGTTGTTTTTCTTATTTTATTTTATTTATGTCGATGGTGTTGTACTGTTTTGTATATATCTCTGTGAAAAAACAAAATAAAAACTGAAGAAAATTAAAAAGAAAGGATTCTTTATTTTAGATCATATCAAATGTAAAACATCGGTGTCAGATTTAATGAGATCATGTCACTGCTTATCCGGATCCATCATTGACCACACTGATAATGGCACTGCTTATCCAGCCCCATCACTGACCAAACTGATAATGTCACTGCTTATCCAGACCCATCACTGACCACACTGATAATTTCACTGCTTATCCAGACCCATCACTGACCACACTGATAATATCACTGCTTATCCAGACCCATCACTGACCACACTGATAATGTCACTGCTTATCCAGACCCATCATTGACCACACTGATAATGGCACTGCTTATCCAGCCCCATCACTGACCACACTGATAATATCACTGCTAATCCAGACCCATCACTGACCACACTGACGTCACACACAGGTATGTTCTTTGTATCATTCATTCCAAGGACATCTCACATACTGTAACAACCAGCTACCCAGTTCCATCGCACGCTGCTCAGATATATTTTCACCAGTGACAACGTTGACAACATTTGCCTCGTGCTGATTGGTACGGACACCTCTGAACTCACTGATGGTTTCACTTCCCATCTGCGTATGATTCTGAACGCATTTGCGCTACAAATGAATACCCACATACAGAAAAATCAAGACTTAACTGTTCCTCCAAGTGCAGCGCTCTCCTCGGTTGTACTTCAAATATCTGCGAGGCCCTTTTGTGTAGTTCTGGTCACCATATTATAGATATGATGTCCTGTTGCCAGAGACAGTGCGGAACAAATCCACCAGGATGTTATCTGCAATGGACAGCGTTAGTTTGAAGACAGAATCAATTGGGTGGGATTGGTCTCCTTGTAGCGCAGGAGGATGAGGGGTGATCTTATAGACATGTTTTAGACCATGAAAGGAATAGATGGAGTGGATGCTCGGATTTCCCTGCACTGAATAGGCGAATCGAGGTCCAGATGACATACGTTTAAGTGGAAGGGAAAACCATTGAATAGGAATCTGAGGTATAACTTTTTCACACAATGGATGGTGGATGTATGGAACAAACTGCCAGATGAGGAATTTGAGGCACGGACTATCCCAAGATTTATGAAATAGTTAGACAGATTGGGTACATGAATAGGACAGGTATGGTGGGATATGGACCAAATGCAGACAGGTGGAACTAATGTACATGGGGCCTGATGGCTGGTGTGGGCAAGTTGGGCTGAAGGGCCTGATTCCACACCATATCACTCTATGACTCTATGAATACAGGGCTGAACTGCCTCCTCTGGCACATCGTTCCACACACCCACCACCCTTTGTGTGAAAAATTACCCCTCGGGTTCCGATTAAATTTCCCCCCTCATCTTAAACCTGGCCCCCCTGGTTCCTGCTTTCCCATCTCTGTGCGTCTGCCAGATCTATTCCTCTCATTATTTTGTTCAGCTGTAGAAGAACATCCCTCGTCCTCCTGTGCACCAAGGGATTAAGTACTAGTCTGCTGAACCTGTCCCTCTAGATCAGGCCCACGGGTCCGCGCTACATCCTCGTACATCTCCTCTATCACCTTTCCAGATTGACACCAACTTTCCTGTATCATGGGGCACACAACTGATCACAATGCTCCAAATGCAGCCTCACCAACGTCTTATACAACGGCAACATAACCTCCGAATATCTATACACAATGCTCTGACCGAAGACGGCCAATGTTACAAAAGCCTTTTGCCCACACTATCAACCTGTGACGCTACATTCAACACATTGTGTCCATGTCTTCCTAGATCCCTCTGCTCTACAGTTAATTCACCTTTCTGCCTCGGTTGCAGTTCATCGGTACTGACACTTCTGAACTCACTGATGTTTTCACTTCCCATGTGCGTCTGATTGTCAACACACTTGCACTACAGCTGAACATCCAAACAAAGAATAATCAAGACTTAACTGCTCCTCCAAGTGCAGCGCTCTCCTTATTTGTACTTCAAATATCTGCGAGGCCCCTTTGTGTATTTCTGGTCACCATATTATATAAATGATGTCCTACTGCCAGAGGCAGTGCGGAACAGATTCAACAGGATGTTATCTGGAATGGACAGCGTTAGTTTGAGGACAGATTTGATCGGGTGGGATTGATCTCATTGGAGCAAGACTGCAGAGGGATGACCTTACTGAGGCCTGTAAAATTGTCAACTATAGCAGGGTTGAGTAGATGGTCACAGTTATTTCCCAGGCTGGGAGAATCTGAACCCAGAAAAGTTACGTTTAATCGAAAGGGGAGAGATTTAAGGGAATTCTGACTTCAAAGATGGAGCAATCTTTTCATTTGAGGCGGTGGGGATAGATACCATCACAGCAAATAAACAGCATTTAGACAGCCGTTGTTTCGGATAGGAATGGAGGGATATGGGACAAATACAGGTGAATGAGATTACCGTAGATATGCATCTCGGTCCGAATGGACGAGTCGGGCCGAAGGGCCTGTTTCCCTGCAGTTCCCATGACTGGAATCAGCGGTTCTGTAATCACTAATGTGCTCTGTCATCGGCCTCCCCAGTTGTAGCCACATAGCAGACACATCACTGACTGCACAACAGTGGCGATACTGTATTGGGTGGTGGTGTCACCAACAACGGAGGCACATTGTTCATCTCCCTCGCAAGTGTCCAACAGGTGCTTCACTCTCCTTAAACTAAACTCTAGCCTAGAAATCCGAGGAATTAAACGCCAATAGGTGTCGAATGTTCTCACACCTGCAGTTTAAACAACAAAATGATATATCTGCCTATCATATACGTTGGTCGTTTTAATATGTCTCGGATCATTGAAGTGTTTCTTTCAGTTTCTATGTGTACCAGATATACACAACAGGAAGGGAGAAATGCTCTCTTGAATTAATTAATAAATAGGCACAGAAATACAGACTGAGTGTGCGTGAGAGCTCTCTTAGCTTCACTGGAATTTAGGATGAGAGAGGATCTTGTCGAAACATACAGAATTCTGAAGAAGGGTCTCCACCTATTCCTTCTCCCAAGAGATGCTGCCTGTCCCGCTGAGTTACTCCAGCTTTTTGTGTCTATCTTCTGTTAAAACCAGCATCTACAGTTCCTTCTTACACATATACATATCTTAAGGGATTGGACAGGCTAGATACAGGAAAAATGTTCCCGATGTTGTGGGGGTCCAGAAAAGGGATCACAGTTTACGAATAAGGGGTAGCTCAATTATTACTGAGATGAGGAAAAACTAATCTGTCGTCGACCTCCCCAGTTGAGATGAATTGTGAATCTGTGGAATTCTCTGCCACAGAAGTCAGTGGAGGCCAATTCACAGGAGGTTTTCAAGAGAGAGTCAGATATGGCTCTTACTGCTAACGGAATAAAGCTGCATGGGGAGAAAGCAGGAACGGGGTACTGATTTAGGATGGTCGGCCTTGATCATATTGAATGGCAGTCCTGGCTCAAAAGGCCAAATGGCAAATTCCTGCAACTATTTTCTATGTTTCTATGTTTCTGAACCATTGTGGACAGCCCAGACGGGTGAGTTGGTCATTAACTCTCAGACCGTCTTTGTTGTCAGGTCTGTAGGTTTGAATTAGCATCAACCTGTCAACTGGTCTGAAGTAGTTCAATAAAAAATAAACTGCAGATTGAACAGAACCTTGCCTTGTGTTCACCGGCTGGAACTAATATTCCCCACTGGGTGAATGGCACAGCACAATTGCTCAACTCTCCCTATCTCAGATCTGAAGCTGCATTTTAATTTTCAGCATTATGTGTTATTCTTTAAATTGTGTGCCGGAGAGAGGCAATTAGTATTTATAACGATTGTTAATTAAGATGAAAATCGCAAATGAATGCATCTTCACCTGCCGTGTTTACCAGCGTGGATAGAGCAGCAAGATGGAGTTAGTGCTCATTGCAGATGAGATTAATTACAGATACTGAACGTACGTTAACCCTTTACAGTCAAACATCTGCAATAATGCAAATCATATGTTTGTTATCCACTTTGGTATAAAATATAAAACACAGGAGTTAAGATGAAATGGAAGTATCACAACCTGATGCTTAGACAGAGAAACATAGAAAAATAGAAAACAATTGCAGGAGTGGGACATTCGGCCCTCGAGCCTGCACCACCATTCAACATGATCATGGCTGATCATCCTAAATCAGTAACCCGTTCCTGCTTTCTCCCCATATCCTTTGTTTCCGTGACCCGAAGTGCTATATCTAACTTTTGCTTGAAAGCATCCAGTAAATTGGCCTCCACTGCCTTCTGTGGCAGAGAATTCCACAGATTCACAACTCCCTGGGTGAAAAGTTTATCACTCTCTCCTACCATCTCTAATCTTCCTCTCGACGCCGCCATCTCTCTGTCAACCTCTCTCTCCTAACCCCCCCTCCTTCTCACTCCCATTGCATTAATCCCTCCGTTTCTTTCTATCTATCTGACCCTTCCATCGCTCCGTTTTGCCATCCCACGCGATCTGAACTCCGCTCTCTTTTCATGTTCCCACTCTCCCTTTGTTACTTAACTCTCCCTCCATCTCTTATTTCGTCTTCTCCGCTATCTCTTCCTTTCATCACTGTACTCCCTATCTGTCTCTCTCTTTTCCCCAACACTCCTCCTCCTCGCCATCACCTCTCTCTCCAAGGCCTTTATTGCGAAGTGCGGTTAAAACGGCGAGCCACCATGGGATGTCTCTCTACCCCGTTCCCTCACACTTCAATAGCCCTTCCAAGTGAGGCTGATGTTCACATGCACCTCATCTAATCCCTTCTATTGCATGCGGTGTTCCAGATATGGTCTCCTTTGCATCGGCGTGGTCAAGTGGAGACTCGGCGACCGTTCGGCCCAACACTTACCGTCGTTCCGTCAAGGCCTCCAGGATCTTCCCGTTGTAACTCGCCTTCCCACACTGACCTTTCTGTCCTTTGCTTCCTCTATTGCCAGACTGAAGCGACATGCAAACTGAAAGAACGCCACTTCATATTCCGCCCTTGGTGCCTTGCAACAATAGACTATAGACAATAGGTGCAGGAGGAGGCCATTCGGCCCTTCGAGCCAGCACCGCCATTCAATGTGATCATGGCTGATCATTCTCAATCACTACCCCTTTCCTGCCATCTCCCCATATCCCCTGACTCCGCAATCCTTAAGAGCTCTATCTAGCTCTCTCCTGAGTGCATTCAGAGAATTGGCCTCCACTGCCTTCTGAGGCAGAGAATTCCTAATGGTATGAACTTTGAATTATCCAATGTTAGGTAACTAAGTGCAAATTCCCACTTCCCGCTCGCTCTTCCTCGTGCTTCATCCGGACTCGCACCAATACATCCCCTCCACCACATCTTCAACCGATATTACTTCCTCTTTCTTTATAATTCCATCCTGCTCAACCCTTACCTCGCACCTGACAATGAAAACGGTATTCACCCGCTCATCCTTCAACTCGCTTTGTCCTGCTGTTCCCCCGTCCCACCACAATCAGTCTGAAGAAAGGTCCCGAACAGAAACTTCACCCATCCATGTACTTAGCAGGCTTAGCTAGTTCGGCGTGCCATCTACAACTCTCACCAACGTCTACAGATGCACCATAGAAAGTATTTTATCAAGATGCATCACAGCTTGGTTTGGGAACAGCTCCATACAAGAACGCAAGAAATTCCTGCGAATTGTCCAGACCATCACACAAACCAACCTCCGTTATATTGACTCAATTTATAAACCATGCCGCCTCGGCAAGGCCAGCAGCATAATCAAGGACTACTCGCACCCTTGCCACTCCTGCTTCTCCTCTGTCCCATCAGGCAAAATGTATAGAAGTGTGAAAATGCACACCTCCAGTTTCAGGGTCAGCGTCTTCCCAGCTGTTGTCAGGCAATGGAATCATCCCACCACAACCATAAAGCAGTGCTGAACTACTATCCACCTCTTTGTTGAACCTCGGACTATCCTCGATCGGATTTTGCAGGCTTTACCTTGCACTGAAGGTTATCCCCTTATCATGTATCTATACTCTGTAAATGGCTCGACTGTAATAATGTATTTTGTTTCCACTGACTGGGTAGCACGCAACAAAATCTTTTCACGGTACCTCGGTACATGTGACAATAAACTGCACTGAACTGACATACTCAAATAGTTTTCTCCAGAGCTGCAGCCTGACTCGCATTGGATATTGATTGTGTGTGACAGTGTGAGTGTGCGAGTCCGTGCAAGAGTGTGTTAGCACGTGTATGCGAGTGTGAATGTGTGAGATTGTGCAAATGAGTCGGTGTGTGTGTGTATGCGTTAGTGTATACGGTTGCAGGAAATTCAATGATTCAGTGATACCTTATTATCACGTACCCAGGTAGAGTGACAACCCGGTAATATCATGTAGAAGACCTCAACTAGGCGGTACAAAAGTGTCGCCACATTTTGACGCCGACAAAGTTACAAACGTTGGCCGAATAGTTGTATGCCATGCCTGCCGCCGCACCGCGGGTCGCCCCATCGTTCTCGGCGGCCTTCCTCGCTCTCCGATGTTCCACCTCGCTCTCTGCGGTTCCTCGCGGCTCCCACCTCGCTCCCGAGGCGCGGCTCTCATCGCCATCCGCGGTGGGCGAGCCGGGCCGACAGAAGGGCTTGGCCCCGCTCATCGGGAACACCCCGGCCACACTACGCTGCGCTGCTCGCCGCGAACATCCAAGGATACACTCAATCCCAAATGTGCACCTGTGCATGCGGGTCTGCGTGTGAGAGAGTGGTAGAGTATGTAAGAGTGCCTATATTTGTGTGTGTGTGTCTCTGTGCGAATGCGTGAGTGTGCGTGTGAGTGTGTGAGCATTAGTAAGTGTGGATGCAAGTGCGATTGAATGTATCTGTGTCTCTGAGTGGGAGAGTGCATGTGGGTTTGTGAAGGACAGTGTTTGCGTCTGTGCGTGTGTGTGGCTGTTTGTGAGAATGTGAGAGAATATGTGGTATGTGAGTTTGTCAGAGTGTTTGAGTATGTAATTATTTGATAGTGTGTGTGTGTGTGTGTGTGTGTGTGTGTGTGCGTGTGTGGGAGAGTACATGATGGTGTTATCAGAGAATGTGTTCGTGTGTAAGTGTGTGCGAATGAGTGCGTGTCTCTTCGTGCTAGTGCGTGTGAATATTTGTTAGTGTGAGTGCATGTGTACGTGTGATTGTATGTGAGAATGTGTGAGAGTATATTTGATTGTTTGTGATTGCATTTGAGAGATTGTGTGTGTCTTCGTACGCGGTTATGTGTGTGTGCGTGTTTGACTGTGTTTGAGGGTGTGAACATGTGTGTTTGTAATGATGTAATGGCATACTGTGGGTTTTAGTGACGACCTGACACGCTGTGGGGGATTACTGATGGAGTGACACACTGTGCAGTGGAACTGATGGAGTGACACAATGTATGGTAGTAATGGTGGATTAACACACTGTGGGTTGGTACAGATAGAGTGACACACTTTGGAGTTGTAGTGATGAAATGACACACTGCGCAGTAGTACTGGTGCAGTGACACAATGTGGGGGTAGTACTGATGGAGTGACACAATGCGCTGTGTTGTTGTTGTTGTTCGTCCTTCGGGTTTGAAGATGACTATGACTTCACTTTCAGTCGGTGGATTGGTGAATGTGGGTCCTGAAGTGAATGGTGAGGCCAATCAGGGCCCGGGAGGCACGCCCACACGTAGGGCACAAGTGGATGGGTGCTGCATTGGAAGTGGAGGTAGCCCGGGCCTTGCGCGCGGTGCGTTTCCTCTGGGACTCTGCAGTGCGTCTGTTCTCTGCTGCACGGGCTCCTGTGCTGAGCTTGCTATGCCAGGTTGGACCGTCCAGAGCAAGAGACTCCCAAGTGCTGAGGTTGATGTCCAAGTCTTTGAGGGACACTTTGAGGCAGTCCTTAAACCGTTTCTTCTGTCCTCCTACTGAGCGCTTGCCCTGACACAGTTCCCCATACAGAAGCTGTTTTGGCAGTCGACTCTCGGGCATTCTGACGACATGGTCTGCCCATCTGGCTTGGGCTTTCCGTAGGAGGATGTGGACGCTGGGAATTCCGGCCCGTTCCAAGACCTCTGTGTCGGGAATTTTGTCCTGCCACCTGATGTGAAGGAGTCTGCGTAGGCAGCTCAAGTGAAAGTGGTTGAGCTGTTAGGCATGTCTGCTGTAGACAGTCCAGGTCTCACTGGCATAGAGAAGAGTGGTGAGTCCCACTGCACGGTATACCTTCAGCTTGGTGGTAAGGCCGAGTCCTCTCCACTCCCAAACTTTCCCACGGAGTCGCCCAAAGGCAGCGCTGGCCTTGGCAATCCTGTTGTTGACGTCAGCGTCAATGTTCACCACTCGCGAGAGTGTACTACCCAGATACGTAAAGCTGTCGACTGCCTGTAGGTTCTGCCCTTCACCGTGATGTGTGGTTCCTGGTAGGGCTTTCCAGGCGCGGGCTGGTACATAACTTCAGATGTTTTGGTGCTAATGGAGAGACCAAAGTTGTCACAGGCCTGTTAGAAGCAGTCCATTTCATGCTACATCTTCTGCTCTGTGCTGGCGTTGAGGGCGCAGTCATCAGCAAACAAGAAATCTCTGATGATGGTCTCCTTCACGTTTGTAACAGCTTGCAGGCGCCTGAGGTTGAACAGCCTGCTGTCAGTCCTGTACCTGATGTGTATTCCATCCTGGCAGTCCGGAACGCATCAGTCAGCATGGCAGAGAAGACCATGCTGAAGAGCGTAGGGGCAAGAACACAACCTTGCTTCACGCCGTTTGTCACTGGAAAGGCTTCCGACTCGTCTCCATCATCTAACACTTTCACCATCGTGCCGCCATGGAACTGCCGGGCAATCGTGATCAACTTGCTGGGACAGCCAAACTTCTGCATTATCCACAAGCCATCTCTTCTGACAGTGTCGAAAGCCTTAGTCAGATCGACGAAGGTCACGAACAGGTCGCTGTGCTGCTCTTGGCCTGTTTCCTGGAGTTGGCATGCAGCAAATATCATGTCGACAGCACGGAAACTGCACTGGATTTCTGGAAGGAGATCCTGCTCAAGGTGTTGAATGAGACAGTTGAGCAAGGTGCGAGCCAAGATCTTCCCAGCTATGGACAGGAGGGAGATGCCTCGATGATTGTCGCAAGCCTGGCGGTTGCCTTTCCTCTTGTAGATGTGGACTATGCTGGCATCTTTCAGCTGTTGTGGGACCTTCCCTTCATTCCACATGGACTGGAAGAGTTCAGTCAGCTTCTGCATCAAGACAGGGCCTCCTACTTTGAACACTTCAGCACTACACTGTAGTACTGATGGAGTGACACCAGTTGATGCAGTTCGTGTGGATTAACACACTGTGGGTTGATGCAGATGGAGTGACACACTGCACTAGTATTGATGAAGTGATACACTTTGCAGTAGTTCTGATGGAGTGATACACCGTGGGCCTCTACTGATGTAGTAACACACTGCGGGTAATACTGATGAAGTGACACAATGAGTAGTACTGTTGTTATGACAAACTGTGGAGTAGTACTGACGAAGTGACACACAGTGGAATAATACTGATTTAGTGACAAATTGTGAGGTAGTTCTGTTGTAATGACATACTGTGCGGAAGAATTGATGGATGAAGCACTGTGGGGTAGACTAATGGAGTGATACATTGTGAGGTAGTACTGAGGAACTGGCACACTGTGGCGTAGAATTGATGGACTGACACCCTGGGTCGTACTGTTATAGTTCCACACTGCAGTAGTACTGACGGAGTGACAAACTGAGTGGTAGTACTCATGTCATTGCATCAGTACTACCACGCAGTTTGTCACTCCATCTTGGGGTAAAACTGATGGAGTGACACGCTGTGGTGTAGTACTGATGGAGTGACACACTGCGCGGTTGTACTGATGGAGTGACATACTTCGGTGTAGTGCTGATTGAATGTCACACTGGGGGTAGTATGGACAGAATGGCGCACAGTGTGCGAGTACTGAAGTATTGACACAATGTTCGGTGGTACTGTCGGGTTGCACATTGTGACTTCCACACTGAAGTAGGACTGACGGTGGGGCAGTACAGATGGAGGGTTACACTGTTGGGTAATACTAATTGAAAGAGTCCGTGTGGTTGTACATAATGGAATAGCAAGCTTAAGGCAGTACTGATGGAGTGCATCACTGTGGTGTAGTACTGATGGAATAACATATTGTAGGGTAGTACTGATGGAGTGTAACACTGTGGAGTAGTACTGGTGTAATGACGTACTGTGGAGGTGTATTGATGGAATGACACACTGTGGGGTAGCACGGATGTAATTGCACATTCTTTTGGAGTGACGGAGTAATACTGATGGACTGATACGCTCTGCGGTAGTACTGTTGCGATGAAAAACTGTGGTGAAATAGAGATGGAATTACAGACTATGGAGTCGCAGCGATGGGTTAACACACTGTGGGGTAATGCGCATTGAATGGCAGATTTGAGGTAGTCCTGATAGTGTAAAACACTTTGGGGAGCACTGATGGAAGAAAAAACTGCGGGGAGTACTGATGGAGTGACACGTTCTAGGGTTGCACTGGCGCGACATGATGTGGGGCAGTACCGATGTAGTGTAACAATATGGAGTTGTATTGATGCAGTGAGACTCTGTGTGGTTTCACCGACGGAGTGACACACTGAGCGGTAGTACTATTGTGATGACAAACTGTGTAGTAATACTCATGCAGTGACACACTGTTTGGTATTACTGATGGAATGACACAATTTGTGGCAGCACTTATGGAGTGACCCCCTGGGATAGTCCTGATTGAATGATAAACATCGGGTATGCTAATGGCGTGAGACATTGTGGGGAAATACTAATAGAGTGAAACTGTGGAGAATTACTGTTGGAGTGACACAGTGAGATTGGGCTGATGGAGTGACATACTGTGGGGAATACTGATGGAGTGACACTGCGAGGAAGTACTGATGGTTGACACTGTGCGGTAGTACTGATGGAGTGACACGCTGCGTGGTAGTACTGATGGAGTGATAATGGATTGTTCTGATGGAGTGACACACGTACTGATGCAATGATAACCCGAGTGATATTCCTGATGGTGCGATGCTCTATGGGGAGGCACTGATGGAATGGCACAGTGTAGGGTAGTACAGATAGAGTACAGATAGAGTAACAAACTATATTATATTACTGATGCAGTGGCACACTGTGGGTAGTGCTGGTGGAGTGTCACACTTTGAGGTAGTACTGATGGAATGGCACACTATGTGGCAGTACTGACGCAATAGCATACTGTGGGAGAGTACTAATTGTGTGACACCCTGCGGTGTAGTACTGTTGGATAGACATATACCAGAGTAATACTGGTGGATTGAAACACTGTGGGGTAGTACTGATGGAAGGACTCATTGTGCAGTACTGATGGAGTGACACACCGTTGGATAGTACTGATAGAGTGACACCCTGTGTGGTAGTACTAATGGAATAATACACAAGGTGGTACTGATGTTGAAAAACACTGTGGGTGTGTATTGATGGAATGGTATATAGTGCGGTAGTACCAATGAAGTGACACGCTCTGGGGTTGGACTGATGGAGTGCCATAGTGTGTTCTATTAATGATCGTCTAACACCCTGTAGGCTTGTATTGATGGAGTGATGACCAGTGATGTAGTATTGATGGAGTGACACAATGTGGGCAGTACAGATGGAGCAATACACTTTGGGGTTGTACTAGTGAAGTGACAAACTGTGTAAAACATTTTGGTGTATTACTGATAGAGTGACACAGTGTGCGGTAGTACTGATGGAGGAACAAGCGATATGGTAGTACTGATGTCGTGACACACTGTCGGATAATATTAATGGTGTGAAACTAAATGGGGCAGTACTGGTGTAATGACACATTATAGTGTAGTTCTGATGGAGTGACACATTGAGGGGGAGAACTGATCGAATTACGCACTGTGGAATAGTACTGATGGAATGACTATCCATTTGCTAGTACTGATGCAATGGCATTCTATGGGATAGTACCGATTGAATGACACGTTGTGATGCAGTAATGATGGAGTAACCGACGATGTGGTAGTACTGATGGAGTAACACGCTGTGCGATAATACTTATGGATTAGCATCATGTGGGGTAGTAGTGAAGGACTGGTATATTTTGGGGGTAATACTGATAAAGTGACACATTCGATGGTATTATTGAAGGGGTGAAAAACTGTGGGTAGAACTGATGAAATTACATACTTAAGGTGGTACTGACAGAGTGAAACATCGTCGGGAAGAAATGATGGAATGACATACTGTGGGGTTGTACTGATGAGAGTGACACGCTCTTGGGTACTACTAATGGAGTAACATGTGGTACTGATGGAGTGACAGACTGTGAAGTAGTATTGATGGAGTAACCTAACGTAGGGTAGTGTTGAAGTAATGGCACATTCTGGGGTAGTTCTGATGGGGTGACACACTGTGCGGTAGTACTGTTGTTGTGACATAATGTGGGATGGAATTGATGGAGTGACACTGTGCGGTAGCACTGATGGAGTGACGCACTGTAGGGTAGTACTGGTGTAACGGTATACTGTTGGATAGTACTGATGGAGTGACGCACTGCGGGGTAGTACTGGTGTAACGGTATACTTTGGGATTGTACTGATGGAGTGACATCGGCGAGAACAAGCACAACCTCGGCGATCGTTTCGCTGAACAGCTCCACACAGTTCTACCTGATCTCCCGGTTGCTCAGCACTTTAACTCACCCCCGCTCCCCCATGCCCAATCTGAACTTTCTGTCCTGGGCATCCTCCATTGTCAGAGTGAGGCCCAGCGCAGATTGGAGGAACAGCACCTCATACTTCGCTTGGGCAGTTAACATACCAGCGATATGAACATTGACTTATCTAACTTCAATTAGCCCTTGCTTTCCCTCTCTCTCCATCTCTCCTCCTTCCCAGTTCTCCCACCAGTCTCACTGTCTCCCACAACATTCAATCTCTTTCCCGCCGACCTCTCCGACATCAGTCTAAAGAAGGGTCTCGATCCGAAACGTCACCCATTCTTTCTCTCCAGAGATGCTGCCTGTCTCGTTGAGTTACACCAGCATTTTGTGTCTACCTTCGATTTAAACCAGCATCTGCATTTCTTTCCTACACGAAGTAAAAGGTACGGCAGGACTTCCGGCTAATAATAGCTGTGCCGAACATGAGACGACCAACCTTACCTGCCTGCTCACAATGTATATCCCTTCATTACCTGAAAATCTGAACTTGTCTTAAATATCACTATTGTATCTGCCTCCAACACCACTGGAGTGGGTGGGAAGATTTTAGGACCCGTTATACAGGATGATGTGACAGAGTATTTATAAGTGCACGATGAAATAGGCATATGTTGGCATGGCTTTGTGAAGGGAAGGTCGTGTTTGATAAATTTGCTGGAATTATCTGAAGAAGTAAATAGCAAGACAGCCAAAGGAGAGACAGTAGGTGTTGTTTACTTTGATTTTCAGAAAGCCTTTGATAAGGTGTCACAAGATGGCTGCTTATGAAGATGAGAGCCCACGCTGTCAAAGGGCAGATACCAGCATGGATAACTGGTTGGCTGGATGGCAGAAGACAAAGAGTGGCAGTAAAGGGGGATTTTTTTCTCGTTGGCCAACAGTAAATAGTGGAGATCTTCAAGGATTGGTGTTTGTCCGCTACTCCACGTTTTATATTATGATTTGGACGAGGGGATTGAAGGCTTTGTGGCCGAGTTTGCGGATGTTACGAAAAGAGGTGGAAGGGCAGGTAGTTTAGAGAAAGCATGGACTCTGCAGAAGGACTTGGACATGTTGGGGGAATGGGCAGAGAAGCGGCAGATGGAATATAGTGTAGCAAAGTGCGGAGTACTGCATTTTGGTAGTGGAAATAATGGCGTAGACTATTGTCTAAGTGGGGGGAAATCCATAAATCGGAAGTGCAAAGGGACTTGGGAGTGCTGGTTAAGGATTACCAAAATTTTAATCTGCAAGTTGAATCGGTGAGAATGATTAGCCATGATCACATGGAAGGGTGGTGATGGCTCGAAGGGCCGAATGGCCTACTCCTGCACCTATTGTCTATTGTCTATTGTCTAATGGAAGCAAACTCAACGCTTGCATTTATTTCAAGGGGACTTGTATACAGAAACACGGATGTAATGTTGAGGCTATACAAGGCGCTCGGAAGGCCGCATTTGGAATATTGTGAGCAATTCTGGGCACCATATCAGAGGAGAGGTGTGCTGGCTCTGGAGTGGGTTCAGAGGATGATTACAAGAATGATACCAGCAATAGTTTAACCTATGGTGAGCGTTTATCGGCACTCGGCTTGCACTCGGAGTTTACCATATCTTTGCCTCTTACAATTTGATATCGATCTATCTGGTTAATGGCCGATCTCCGGTGTTCCAGATTAATCCGTCCAGCGTCTGGCTGTTCTCATGCTCCAGACGATGTTCTTGTAAACGTCTTGAGCACAATTTCCGAAGCGCCCATATCCTTCCTGTACTAGAGCGAACATAACTGCACACAATACTGCAAAAGCGACCGAAGCAAAGTTCTCTAAATTGAATGTTGACATCTGACTCGTATTCAAAGCCTCCGTCAAATATAGCAAGCGTTCCACATGGCTCATTTATAACTCTGAACATGCTGCCACGATCTGTGAGTTACGCACTGGAACCTTAAGATCCAACTTCAGCAATGCTGATGCTCCGATGCACTGTTGTACATACATTGAGGGCTGCTGTATCTCAATGTTGTAGTGTGCATACACAGGAGGACGCTGTGACAGTATATTGCTACTGTACATGCACTGAGGTGCGCTGTGTGTGGATGTTGCCGTGTGCTGCTGATGTTCATCCAGGGGAGGGCGCCATGACAGTATATTGCTACTGTACATGCACTGAAGTGCGCTGTGTGTGGATGTTGCCGTGTGCTGCTGATGTTCATCCGGGGAGAGCGATGTGACAGTACATTGCCACTGTACACCCACTGGGGTGCGCTGTATGTGGATGTTGCAGTGTGCTGCTGATGTTCATCCACGGGAGGGCGCTGTGACAGGATATTGCCACTGTACACCCACTGGGGTGCGCTGTATGTGGATGTTGCAGTGTGCTGCTGATGTTCATCCACGGGAGGGCGCTGTGATAGGATATTGCCACTGTACATCCACTGGGGTGCGCTGTGTGTGGATGTTGCAGTGTGTTGCTGATGTTCATCCAGGGGAGAGCGATGTGACAGTCTATTGCTACTGTACATGCACCGAGGTGCGCTGTGTGTGGATGCTGCAGTGCACTGTTAAAATATAACACTAAGTACAAAAGTCATAGCAGCAGAATTAGGGCACCAAGGCCCATCGAGTCCACACCGGCATTCTATCATGGCTCACCTCTCGTTCCCACTCAACTCCATTCTCCTACCGTCTTCCCGTAATTGTCGACACTCTTACGAATCACGACCATGTCCAGCTCCGATTTAAAAATACCCAATCACGGTTTCTACAGCTGTCTGTGGCAGAATTCCAAAGATTTACCACATTCTTACTAAACAAATCCCTCATCATCTCATTTTAAATGTATGTCCTTTTATTCTGAGGCTAGTCAAAGAGTGGTGAATCTGGGGAATGCTGCCACAGACGCCTCTGGAGGCCGTCATTGGGGCATTAACAGGTTTTTAAAATTGAGGATTGGCAGGTCCGTGATTAGTAAGAGTGTCAAAGTTGGGGTTGGGTTTGAGTGGGAAAGATAGGGCAGCCATGATCGAATGGCGGATCAGACTCGGTGAGCCTAGTGACTTACTCAAATGGCGTATGAACTTATGAACTCATTACTAACTCCGGGATTGGACGGAGTCTATAGACATAGAAAACAGAAAATGGTTGCAGGAGGATGCCCTTTGGCCCTTCGAGCCAGCACCGCCATACACTGTGATCATGGCTGATCATGCACAATCAGTAACCTTTGCCTGTATTCTCCACAAATCCCTTGATTCCGCTCGCCCCTAGAGCTCTAACACTGATCGCTATTCAAGGATTCGACAATTGACACGAACGACGACGTCAAACTTTTACAAATGCCATGAGAAAATGTGTGCAGAAATGCGATTCCCGACGCAGTCTAGCTATCTCTTTATCCAGCTAATTGCTATGAGCCACGCTATATCTCTAGCTATCTAGCTGTCTAGCTATCTAACTATGTGGCTATCTAGCCATCTCGATCTGTAGCTATCAATATAGTTGTATATATCTACCCAACTAGCTATCTAGCTAAGGTAGACAAAATGCTGGAGTAACTCAGCGGGTCAGGCAGCATCTCAGGAGGGGAGGAATGGGTGACGTTTCGGGGGTCGAGACACTTCTTCAGACTGATGTCTGCGGACGGGACCGGACAAAGATAAGATATAGACGGAGACAGGAAGACTGGTGGGAGAACTGGGAAGGGGGAGGGGATTGAGAGGGAAAGCAGGGACTATCTGAAGTTAGAGAAGTCAATGTTGATACCGCTGGGGTATAAACTGCCAAAGCGAAATATGAGGTGCTGTTCCTCCAATTTACGCTGGGCCTTATTCTGACTGACAATGGAGGAAGCCCAGGACAGAAAGGGCAGATTGGGAAGGGGAGGAGTAGTTGAAGAGCTGAGCCACCGGGAAATCAATTTGGGTGAGATGGATTGAGCGGAGGTGTTCAGCGAAACCATGGCCGAGCCTGCGCTTGGTCTCGCCGATGTAGAGAAGTTGACACCTGGAACAGCGAATACAGTTGATGAGTTTGGAGGAGGTGCAGGTGAACCTCTGCCTCACGTGGAAAGACTGATTTGGTCCTTGCATGGAGTCGCGGGGGGAGGTAAAGGGACTCCCCCCTCGAACTACACCTTCCCTTTAACTCCCCCCTCGACCTACACCTGTTCCTTTAACCCCCCCGACCAACACTTGTCCCTTTACCTCCACCCTCGACCACCACCTGTCCTTTTACCTCTCCCCAGCTAGCTTTCTAACCGGCTCGCCAAATAGCCATCTAACTTTCTAGCGATCTCGCCACCAGCCGTCTTCCCATCTTAGCTAATTATCTAAACATATAGCCATTTAGTTAGCGATCTAACTGTCTCGCTGTCTCACTTGCTAGGCAGCTATCTATCCAGCTAGTTCAGACGAGATCTCCCTCTCTCACGAGGCCCACTGAGGATGAGCGAGAGAGTGCCCTCAAAGTGCAGCCTATCTGGCGAGATAGCTATCTTACTATCTATATATCCAGCTACCCATTCTTTCTAGCTGTCTAGCAATGCATGTCGATAGCTATCTAGGTACCTCGCTATCTTGCTATCGAGACAGCTCATACGCTATCTGGCAATCTATACTGCTGGCTAGCAATCCAGTTATCGAGATAGCTGGATTGATAGGTAAAGAGCTAACTCTTTTGGTAGCAACATAACTAGGTCACTAACTTGCCTGATGGCTAGAGAGATAGATAACTAGATAACTAGATTGTGAGCCAACAGCTTTGGCGGCCAGATAGCGGTTTAGCTTGATGGAGCTTTGCAAGATGGCTAGTGAGCTAGGCATCTAGCCAGCTATACCAGTAGATAGCTCACGAGCAACATCGCAAGAGAGTTTTATAGCGATTTATGAGCTATCTAGCTAGATCGAAATAGGTCTCTCTCGTTTTCCCTTTCACCCCCCCCCTCCCGAGAGCGAGCGAGCGAGATACCGCACTCCACAAAAAGCTGCCTACGCAACTAGCTAACTATTTTTGCAATGCAGAGATCCAGCTATCACACCATCCATCTGTCTAGTGTTCAAGCTATCTAGCAATGCAGGTATTTGGCTACCTAGAAAGCTAACACGCTATCTGGCTCTCTTTCCCGCTGGTAATCAATCTATATAACTTGATATCCAGCTTCCTAGCTGTCATGCTAACTAGCTAAACAGCTATCCACCTATGTAGGGAGCCTGCTACCTATCAATTTGACAATTCGTCCAGCTGTCTAGCTCTATAGCTAACAGACTAAATAGGTATCTATCTATCTGTCTATCTATCTATCTCCCTATCTAGCTATCCATCCAGCTATATAGCTATTTAGTCTTCTCGGAATTTGCCAAGCGAACTATCTTATTATCTAGTTAGCTATATATTTAGCTAACTACCTAGTTATCTATCCTGCTGGCTAGCAATCCACCTATTAGCTTTCCAGCTATCTAGCTAGCAGTCTAACGCAGTCTAAAGCAGTCTAGCAGTCCAGCTATCTAGCTAGCAGTCTAACATAGTGATTTAATTATAAAGCTATCTATCCAATTATCTCTGTAGCAATGAATCAATCTATTTATTTCTTCAACTGGATATCTAGCTCTCTACCTACCTCCTATTGCTACCTAGCTATCTAGCCATTTAGCCATGTAGTCGTCTATCTATCTAGCTAGCTGCTAAGCTATGTAGCTATCTAGCCAGCTGGCCATCAAGCCTACTAGCCATCTACTCATCAAGCCATCTCGCCATCTGACCACCCAGCCATCTGGCTTTATTCAGTTCGCCATCTACCCAGCGAGCCAGCTTCCCATCTGACCAATTTCCCGAGTAGCCAGCTAGCCTTCCAACCGTCTAGCCAGAAAGCAATTTAGCCATCTAGTCATCCAGGCATCTAGATATATAGCCGGCGTGAGCGATCTATCTGTCATTTCAGCTTGCAAGGTAGCTATCTACAAACCTAGATATGACTAGATCTCCCTCTGTGGGCCTCGCGAGAGAGGGAGCGCACCACACAGAGAGCTGCCTATATCTCTAGCTAGCGATCTTGCAATCTAGTTATTCAGCTATCTACACATCCAGCTATCTAGCTTTCGAGTTATGCAATGCGGGTAGCTAGCTACCCAGGTAGCAAACTATGTTGCTATTTGTCCATCCTATTGGCTAGAAATCTAGCTCACTGGTTATCCAGCCATCTAGTTATCAGGCCAGCCAGCTACTACTGAATTCCAGTGAAGACAAGCCCAATCGTTACAAACTCCAGTAGTGGTCTCACCAGGGCCCGATACAACTGCAGAAGGGCCTCTTTACTCCTATACTCAAATCCTCTCGTTATGAAGGCCAACATGCCATTTGCATTAGTGCGTTTTTCTGCTCGCTCTCATATTATAGACAATAGACAATAGGTGCAGGTGTAGGCCATTCGGCCATTCCAGCCAGCACCACCACTCAATGTGATCATGGCTGATCAATCGCAATGAGTACCCCGTTCCTGCCTTCTCCCCATAGCCCCTGACTCCGCTATCCTCCGCTATTGCAGCTTTCCATAATTAACTAGGGCAGACCTCAACATCCAGACATATGGTCACACCCAGTGTCGTCAGTCTGTTCCCCACTCCCTCTGTGTGGAATCTTTCTCCTCACTTCCCATTTGTTCCGTCAGGACCTTCATCCTGTTCTCCCGAACAGATAGACGGAACATCTCATTCCGACCCTCAGCCATACGCTATGCTACGCAGCACATCCCATGTTCTTTCCTGACAATCTCAGTGAACCATTTACCTATTTTATAATAATTCAGCTCCTTGTGCTCTACCTCAATGGGAGTAGGGCCGAAACGTCGAATTAGACCTGTTGCTTTCACAGACCTACTTGACCAGATGAGTTCCTCCAAGATTCAAGATTCCAGGTTTAGTATATTTATTCCCTTTTGATACGAAACTTTTTTCTGGGTCGGTGGAAGATATTTGTTTTATCCTCCTCCATCACCTGCTGATCACTGTCCTTTGCCACAGTCTAAATTACAGCGCGGAAACAGGCCCTTCGGCCCATCGAGTCCGCTCTAACCAGCGATCCCCGCATATTAACTCAATCCTACATGCACTTGGCTCATACCAACCCAATTAACCTACAAACCTGTAGGTCTTTGGAGTGTGGAAGGCAACCAACAATCTCGGAGAAATCTCACGGGGAACGTACGAACTGCGAACAGACAGCACCGTAGTCGGAATGGAACCCGGGTCTTCAGTTGCAAGCGTTGTAAGGCAGCAACTCTACTTATGCGCCCATAGTTAGTATGTTTGCAACTGACACCAAACCAATATTTACAGATGGCGGCGAATACGTTGAAAGGCGCACGATTTCAAAACCGGGCCAGATGGTTCGTTCGGACCGACCGCTCACCGAGAATTGATCTTCGTGAAAGATGCCATCTGGCTTGATTGATAAAAATGTTGCCAGCACTCGAGGGCGTGGGCTACATGGCTTCGTTAGACAGGTTTGGACTTTATTCCTAGGAGCACAGGGGCCTGAGAGGTGACCTCTACAGGCGAAAAGGGTATGAGGGGAGCAAATGGAGTGAATGCACAGTCTTTTTAACAGGGTAGGAAAATCAAGCACGATAGGGCATGGGTTTAAGGTGAGAGGTGTTAATGTTTAATATAAACGTGAGGGGCAACTATTTCATTCAGAGAGTTGAGGAAATGTGAAACGACCTGCCCAGAAACATGCTGAGGCACACACAATGTGAAGGACATTTGGACGGGTACACGGTTTGGAAAGGTTTTCGGGGATATGGGCAAACCGAATTAGATCAGATGGTCCATTTTAATCGACACGTGGATGTTGGGCGGCACGGCCTGTTTCCGCGCTATATGTGTCCATGCTTTATGATCTCTGCCATCGGGATGTATTAGACAGAACCATCGGGTGGCGGGTGAATACGCATTGATGAAACAGTGTTTCCCTGTTCAAAGCGGGTTATCCAACAGTAGAGATGATTTGTTCGGCTCGTAAACAGTGGTGGTCATCAGAGCCAACGCAGTCGCCAGGCATCCGCTTGCTTGAATTGAGCCCCCAGCCTGATTTGGAATCCTCTTATCCCTGTTTGACTTGCGGAGATCACACTTGTCCTTCGTGTTCCGTTCAGGGTCATCTTGCTTCAAAGCCTCAGATCAGGACATTAACCAAGTGTGAATCTCCCTTTTCATCTAAGGCTTCTGATTAGGACGAGACCTAAATGTCTCTATTGTAAAACAGCCGTCACGTGCATTTCGTGATGAAACCGAACACTTCCCTCGACAGACCGCGGACCACTGGTCTCACGGCGTCCGGACGCGCGATATCATTCATTGGGAAATCCTCGCATATTTTCCGATTTTATGTTTCCCGAGTTTTTGCATCAGATTGTCATTATTCCGGCTCCCGCTCCGGGGGAAACACTGTGCTATTTGTGCGTCTCCTTTCATCAATCGGCAACGGTGCCTCACCAGTTGCATCCCGAGCAGGTGGCCGGGGTTCGATTCCGATCACCGCAACATTCCCGATGCACGGGAAATCTGCCTTCAGAGAGCACAGATACTTAATTCCGATAGCAATTCATGCATAGACTCATAGAGTCATAGAATGATACCGAGTGGAAACAGGCCATTCGGGCCAACTTGCCCACACCGGCCAACATGTTCCAGCTACACGACTCCCACCTGGCCACGTTTGGCCCATATGCCTCCAAACCTGTCCGATCCATGTACTTGTCTAACTGCTTCTTACATGTTTGGACAGTCCCTGCCTCAATGACCTCCTTTGGCAGCTTGTTCCATACGTCCACCATCCTTTGCGTGAAAAATTTACCCACCAGGTTCCTACTAATCTTTTCCACATTCACCTTGAACCTATAAATGATGCAGGAAGGTGTTCTGTAGTAAAATGGATCCCATAGGCAATTATTATTCACTGTGAGGTCGTCTTTGCATCGGGAATGGAATTTCCATTCATGACCCGTTGCCCTGCAAACGGAAGTGCATATTCCTGATCCCTTTATTGCAGATTCCCACCCCAGACGAGGACAGATCCCAACATGAACAGATAACATTTAACACCAAGTGACGCCACTCTGTTCACCACCCGCTCTCTGTCTATTCCATTCAGTGGAACCTCTCTCTTCACTCCCCATCTGTTCCGTCATGAGCTTCATCCAGTCCTCCCGTACAGGCAGACGGAACATCTTCACTCTGATCCCCAGCCATGCACGACGCTACACAGGAACATTCACATGTTGCCATTGATCGGCCCCATCATTTACTTTCCAACTTTCTAATCATTGATGCCTTCTGCTCCGTCTCATGGCCCCGAATCTTCAACTTACGTAAGCTGCTTCTACGGATGCTGCATGACCCGCTCAGTTATGTCTCTTTATTCTAGATTACAGCGTCTGTATTCACCTTTGAAATGAAAGATTTATATTGTTTGATGACGGAGATTTGTTTCGTCGTCCATTAACTGATCATTATTGACGTTTGCCACAGTCTTTGTATGCAGCCCGGACTTCGACTGAGTTGATTTCCTGATAATTCGCCTTCATATTACGACTCAATCTTCCGTAACGCATATCCAATCGGAACGATTACTGTGCCTTCGCTCTGTGAAACTGGAAATAGCTTAACTTCATCGATCAGCCATGATCGCATTGAATGGCGGTGCTGGCTCGGAGGGCTGAATGGCCTACTCCTGCACCTATTGTCTATTGTCTATTGTCTATCGACCGAGGGCAGACCTAATGGAGACACCCGGTCTCCTCAGACCACTGCTGTGTTGCTCTTTGCGTTGGTGCTTCGTTATTAAATCTTTCTGAATGCCAGCAGGAGCACCACCAATAGATGTTCGGATGACAAACGAGAGCGACAAATGGAACGGCAGGCATACTTACTGGTCGTGTAGGCCAGAGTGCTTAAGCCCTGCCGAGGGGGATGGGCTGGGGGAGAGAGAGAGATGTTGATTTTAGTTACCTGTGCATTCCTGAGGCTAGATTGGTTGAGTTCATCGCAAATGATGAACAGTACCCAAATGATGAACAGTACCATAGGGTTTGGTTCTTAAAGAGAGTTCATGACCGAGTATAATTCATCCGCTGCCACCTTGGTGTTGGCTTTGTGTGGTATGTGGACCGCCGACACGATGGTTGCGGTTAATTGCCCCGGTCGATTAAATGGACTACACATAATGAACGGGTATTAGAGACATAGAAACATAGATAAATAGGTGCAGGAGGTTGCCATTTGGTCCTTCGAGCCAGCATCACCATTCATTGTGATCATGGCTGATCATCCACAATCTGTAAGCCGTGCCTGCCTTCTCCCCGTATCCCTTGATTCCACTAGCCCCAAGAGCTCTGTCCAACTCACTTTTAAATGCATCCAGTGAATTGGCCTCCACTGTCTTCTGTGGCAGAGAATTCCACGAAGTCACAACTATCTGGGTGTTTTTTTTTTGCACCTCCGTTTTAAATGGCCTCCCCTTTATTCTTAGACACTGGCCCCTGGTTCTTTCCTTTCCAGAATCTGACACCATTGAGATAATAATTTCCCTATTTGTTTTCGCCGCCAAAGTGGATAACCCCACATTTATCAATATTATACTGCATCTGCCTTGCATCTGCCCACTCACTCAACCTGTCCAAGTAACCCTGCAACCTCCTAACATCCTCTTCACAGTTCACACCTCCACCCAGCTTTGTGTCATCTGTAAACTTGCTAGTGTCACTTCTAATTCCATCATCCAAATCATTAATATATATGGTAAATAGTTGCGCCCCTGCATCGAGCCTTGCGGCACTCCATTCGCCAGTGCCTGCCATTCTGAAAGGGACCCATTTATTCCCACTCTTTGCTTCCTGTCTGCAAACCAATTATCTATCCATATCAATACCCTTCCCCCAATACCATGTGCTCTAATCTTGCTCACCAATCTCCGTGTGGGAACATACCAAAGCCTTCCTGAACGCATAGATACACTACATCCACTGGCTCTTCATCCATTTTACTTGTCACATCCTCAAAAAAAATCAGAAGATAGTCAAGCAGGATTTCCCCATCATAAATCCACGCTGACTTGGACCAATCCGTTTACTGCTATCCAAATGCGCCGTTATTACTTATTTCATATTTCACTCAGGCATCTTCCCCACCACCGATGTCAGACTAACTGGTCTATAATTCCCCGTTTTCTCTCTCTCGCTCCTTTCTTGAAAAATGGGTTAACATTCGCTCCCCTCCAATCCACAGGAACTCATCCTGAGTCTATTGAACATTGGAAAATCATCACCCATGCGTCCACGATTTCTAATGCCATCTCCTTGTGTACTCGGTGATGCAGACCATCAGGAGCTGAGGATTTATCAGCCTTCAGTCCCACAGAACTAAGCTAACTGAACTATTTCGTGGCATAGTCAGCTTGTTCCATAAGGTTTTCCGTCGTGCTGTTTGACTCAATAACTATAAATAGAGTGGGATCGTGTGACTGGAAGACAGCCGGGGATGAGTCGTGAATTGGCCTCGGATTGCTTTTCCACGGTTGGGCATAATTTAGAAACCAACCGCAATTGCTTGAAGATAACATTTTATATCAAAGATTCAATTTGTCAATTGTTGCGAGCTGTGCGAAGTTCTATTTTTAGTTCCTCAGACACTGAAGCGCTGACTCTCATTTTAGTTCCATCCCGGGTGAACAATTCCTGGGCGTTGCCCAACTTCCAGCTTTTGGATAATGGGGACATCCGGTGTAGAGAACGAGAACTGATACCCAACAGTCAATCAATTGATCATTTGGGGATAATTCCTCGCAATGGGTAGTTTCCGCGTTTCCTTTTCTAAATTTGGTGCCTCTGATCGTCACTCTGGATGCTCTGGAATCTGGGGAAAATACATGCTGTTGTACGACTGCTTTGTTCAGTTATTGATCACAGCACACCAGCTGCCTGCTGAGCAGTCGGCCAGGGTTTGATTACCTGTCACCGAGGTTTGCCCAAACCATGGGCAATCCGCATCCCTGCAGCAGCGGAGAATTCGTTCAGATCGCAATCAGCACACATTAATAAAAAGCAAGAACTTTTAATTCAGTTAAATGGGTTCCCTGGCCAATTATCACTCACTGTGAGCCGGTCCCTGGATCCGGGATGGAATTCTCCACCCGTCAGCTTTTCCCGGTAAACCCATGAAAGCATAGAAAAACAGGTGCAGGAGGAAGCCATTTGGCCCATCGAGCCTGTACGCACCGCCATTCATTGTGATCATGGCTGACCATCCACAATCAGTAACCCGTGCCTGCCTTCTCACCATATCCCTTGATTCCACCATCCCCTCGAGCTCTATCCAAAACTCTTTTAAATTCATCCACTGAATTGGCCTCCACTGCCTTCTTTCGCAGAGAATTCCACAAATTCACATCACTCTGGCTGAAATGGGTTTTTTCTCACCTCAGTTTTAAATGGCTTTCCCTTTATTCTTAGACTGTGGCCCCTGTTTCTGGACTCCCCCAACATTTGGGAACATTTTTCCTGTATCTGGCTTGTCCAGTCCATTCATAATGTTATACGTTTCTATAAGATCCCCTCTCATCCTTCTAAATTCCAGTGAAGACAAGCCCAGTCTTCAATCTTTGCTCATACGACAGTCCCGCCATCCCGTGGATTAACCTCCGGAACCTACGCTGCACATGCCTCAGTAGCAAGGATGTCCTTCCACAAATTAGGAGCGCAAAACTGCACAAAATTCTCCAGATGTGGTCTAACCAGGGCCCTACACAACTGCAGCAGGACCGGTTTGCTCCTATACTTATTGCAGCTTTCCACAATTAACTAGGGCAGACCACAACATCCAGACAATATGTTTACACCCAGTGTCGTCAGTTTGTCCCCACCCTCACTCTGTCTATTTCTCTCTGTGGAATCTTTCTCCTCACTTCCCATTTGTTCCGTCAGGACCTTCATCCTGTCCTCCCGGACAGATAGACGGAACATCTCATTCCGACCCTCAGCCATACGCTATGCTACACAGCACATTCCATGTTCTCCCTGCCTGTCCCCCTTATAGCTTTACCTACTTTATAATAATTCAGCTCCCTGTGCTCGACCTCACGAGGAATCGGGCCGCAACGTCGAATGAGACCTGTTGCTTTCACAGACCTGCTTGACCAGCTGAGTTCCTCCAGCGTTCTGTTGCAGGATTCCAGATTCTGTATCTCTATTCCCTTTTGATACAAAACTAATTTTTCTGTGTTGGTGGAAGATATTTGTTTTCCTCTTCCATCACCTGCTGATCACTGGCATTTGCCAGTCTAAACTTGGTTTAGAGATAGAGCGCGGAGACAGACCATCCTTAGAACCGATCACAAATCTTCTCACTTGTTTTTCTGTGCATTCTAGTAACAGTACTGGGTTTATGCACTCAGCCGCTCAAATTAGGGGCTTGATCAATGTTGGGGCACCGCATTAAATAGTCATTCAGGGGAAGGTCCTTATATATGGTAATTACAGGAGAGCACCGGTAAATGGTCAATTAGGGGAGGGCACCACAAATGGGGATTTGCGAGTGCACCGTTATTGAAGTATGGCGGGTGGATAAACAACAAATATGAAATTAGCGGAGGGAAACTGTAAATGTGGAAATAGGGGAGTGCGCCTGCAAATGGGAAATCAGGAGAAGGCAAACCTACGTCGAATTAGGGGAGGGTCCTGTCTGTTTCCGTGAATGTTCCTACTTCTCTCTGTTAGTACTCATGTCTCTATGTCTCTGTTTTTTCCCCATCTCTATCTGCTGGTGTTCCTACCTTTATGTCTGCTCCTGATGGTCGCCATGAAAGAACTCCCACGGTGTGTGAGGAGAAATATAGAGGACCATCCGCCCATCCACCCTTGTAAATAAACAATACAATGAGCAAACTGGAGCTAGGAACATTACTCAGCATTGAGCAGTTCCAATGTGTCCCTTCAGTACATTCTATGTGTTCCCACGTCCAGGCTCGCCTCATCCATCCTGTAGGGATTGTTCCCTGTCGCCCTGTCCCTCGGCCACATTTCAGGGAATGTCCGTCCAAGAATGAGGCAGCACACTGAGTTATCCAACACCACCTTATTCCGTGTCTCGCCCCCTCCTTCCCAACTCTCTTATCTCCTGCTCTTGGACTCCTCGTGACCTCTCACGAGCCTCTAACGAGCCGAAGGTTATGTACTGTGTGTGGCCCACCACCAGGGGCCGCTACATAACCCCCCCCCCCCCCCCCCCCAGAACCAGAGGCGAAGAAACTGTCGGGCAGCCGGACGAGGTGGCCGGACCATCTACGCTCGTTCCCGTGCAAATGAGTCCTGCCCTGTAAGGGCAAATTAGGTTGGGACCGAGATGGAGGACGCCCCCGACGACGGGGCTGGGCCTCCCGTACTGGCTCGCTCAGGTCCAAATGGGCTGGTTTTAAACGGGCCACCGATACCGTCTCTTGCCGACCCCCCATGTCCAATACAAAAGTCGTGGGCCCATGCTTCAGCACCCGAAAAGGACCTTTATATGGGCGCTGCAAGGGTGACCTGTGTGCGTCGCGCCGAAGAAAAAAAGTACGAGCTGTTGGCAAGAGCCGGCGGCACATACGATAGGGTAATCCCATTGCGGGATGTTGGGACCGGAGCCAGGGCGCCATTCCTTTCCCGCAGACGGACCAACATGGCGGATGATGACTCCTGGGGGTCACCGGTGTTCGGAATAAATTCTCCGGGCACGGTGTGAGCGGAAAACCGTAAACCAATTCCGCCGATGAAGACTGCAGGTCTTCTTTAGGGGTAGTGCGAATTCCCAACAGGACCCACGGCAACTGGTCCATCCAGCCGGGACCAGTGAGGCGTGTTTTTAAAGCATCCTTAAGACGGCGGTGGAAACGCTCCAACAACCCATTGGACTGGGGGTGGTAAGCCGTAGAGTGGTGAAGCTGAGCTCCCAATAGGCGAGCCATTGCAGACCACAGTTCCGACGTGAACTGGGCACCCCGGTCGGACGTGATATCAGACGGTATCCCGAGACGAGCAATCCAATTAGCTACTAAGGCACGTGCGCAGGACAAGGCCGAGGTGTCAATGAGCGGGATGGCTTCGGGCCACCGCGTGAAACGGTCCACTACCGTAAGCAGATGCGAGATGCCCCGGGACGGAGGCAGCGGCCCCACGATATCTACGTGGATATGGTCGAAACGCCGGCGAGGCACTGCGATGCCTTCAACCGGCGCCCGGATGTGCCACTGAACCTTCGACGTTTGACATGCAATGCACGTCCGGGCCCAATACCTGACCAGCTTTCTCAAACCATGCCACACGAATGCAACCAATTCCACCGTTATGCGAATAGATGGATGGGCCAAAGTATGAATGGCGTCGAAAACCCGACGACGCCAGGCTGCCGGAACAAAAGGCCGCAGCTATCCTGTGGAGATGTCACATAGGACGGTGATACCGGCGGGGCCCAAAGGAATGTCTTCGAGCACCAGACCCATGATGGCAGTTCGGTATGCCTTCATCTCCTCGTCTGCCAGCTGTGCCGCCGCTAAAACAGAATCAATTCCTGAAACCATGTCGACAGCGGCTATCACCGCCGGGCGAGACAAGGCGTCCGCGACCCGATTACTTTTCCCTGCGATGTGGTGGATGTCCGTGGTAAACTCCGAGATCGCCGTGAGTCGGCGCTGCTGCCGAGCGGACTGAGGATCCGCAACCTTGGCAAAAGCAAAGGTGAGGGGCTTATGGTCGGTAAAAGCGATGAAGTTTCGGCCCTCCAGGAACTACCGAAAATGTCTAACTGCCAGATGTAAAGCAAGGAGCTCCCGGTCGAATGTGCTATATTTACATCCCGACGAAGTAAGCTGGCGGCTGAAAAAGGCAAGAGGTTGCCAGTGTCCGTCAAAAAATTGTTCTAATACGCCACCGATCGCAGAGTCCGAGGCGTCCACGTTTAGTGCTGTAGGGGCGTCGTCACGCGGATGCACTAACATTTTCCCCCTCAAATGCCGCCACGGTGACGTAGGACCACTGCACGTCCCGCCGCTTGCCTGACAACAGATGGAATAAGGGCCGCGTTTTTAAGGCCGAAAGGCATACGCAGGAATTCAAATAACCCGAAAGGGGTGATGATGGCGGTTTTCGGCATATCCTCCGGTCGCACGGGGATCTGATGGTAACCCCTGACTAAGTCGAATTTAGAAAACAACTTGGCCCCGGCCAGATGGGCAGAGAAATCGTGAATGTGTGGGATGGGATACCGATCTGCAATTGTGGCGTCACTGAGGAAGATACACACAATCTCCCAAATGTTCTAGGGGCCGGAGAACCTAGGGTGATGGAGGAACTGAAGGAAATCCACATTAGGCAGGAAATGGTTTTGGGTAGACTGATGGGACTGAAGGCTGATAAATCCCCAGGGCCTGATGGTCTGCATCCCAGAGTACTTAAGGAGGTGGCTCTAGAAATAGTGGAAGCATTGGAGATCATTTTTCAATGTTCTATAGATTCAGGATCAGTTCCTGTGGATTGGAGGATAGCAAATGTTATCCCACTTTTTAAGAAAGGAGGGAGAGAGAAAACGGGGAATTATAGACCAGTTAGTCTGACATCAGTGGTGGGGAAGATGCTGGAGTCAATTATAAAAGACGAAATTGCTGAGCATTTGGATAGCAGTAACGGGATCATTCCGAGTCAGCATGGATTTACGAAGGGGAAATCATGCTTGACAAATCTACTGGAATTTTTTGAGGATGTAACTAGGAAAATTGACAAGGGAGAGTCAGTGGATGTGGTGTACCTCGACTTTCAGAAAGCCTTCGACAAGGTCCCACATAGGAGATTAGTGGGCAAAATTAGGGCACATGGTGTTGGGGGTAGGGTACTGACATGGATAGAAAATTGGTTGACAGACAGAAAGCAAAGAGTGGGGATAAATGGGTCCCTTTCGGAATGGCAGGCAGTGACCAGTGGGGTACCGCAAGGTTCGGTGCTGGGACCCCAGCTATTTACGATATACATTAATGACTTAGACGAAGGGATTAAAAGTACCATTAGCAAATTTGCAGATGATACTAAGTTGGGGGGTAGTGTGAATTGTGAGGAAGATGCAATAAGGCTGCAGGGTGACTTGGACAGGTTGTGTGAGTGGGCGGATACATGGCAGATGCAGTTTAATGTAGATAAGTGTGAGGTTATTCACTTTGGAAGTAAGAATAGAAAGGCAGATTATTATCTGAATGGTGTCAAGTTAGGAGGAGGGGGAGTTCAACGAGATCTGGGTGTCCTAGTGCATCAGTCAATGAAAGGAAGCATGCAGGTACAGCAGGCAGTGAAGAAAGCCAATGGAATGTTGGCCTTCGTAACAAGAGGAGTTGAGTATAGGAGCAAAGAGGTCCTTCTACAGTTGTACCGGGCCCTGGTGAGACCGCACCTGGAGTACTGTGTGCAGTTTTGGTCTCCAAATTTGAGGATGGATATTCTTGCTATGGAGGGCGTGCAGCGTAGGTTCACTAGGTTAATTCCCGGAATGGCTGGACTGTCGTATGTTGAAAGGCTGGAGCGATTGGGCTTGTATACACTGGAATTTAGAAGGATGAGGGGGGATCTTATTGAAACATATAAGATAATTAGGGGATTGGACACATTAGAGGCAGATAACATGTTCCCAATGTTAGGGGAGTCCAGAACAAGGGGCCACAGTTTGAGAATAAGGGGTAGGCCATTTAGAACGGAGATGAGGAAGAACTTTTTCAGTCAGAGGGTGGTGAAGGTGTGGAATTCTCTACCTCAGAAGGCAGTGGAGGCCAGTTCGTTGGATGCTTTCAAGAGAGAGCTGGATAGAGCTCTTGAGGATAGCGGAGTGAGGGGGTATGGGGAGAAGGCAGGAACGGGGTACTGATTGAGTGATCAGCCATGATCGCATTGAATGGCGGTGCTGGCTCGAAGGGCTGAATGGCCTACTCCTGCACCTATTGTCTATTGTCTATTGTCTATTGTCTATTGTCTATTTAGGCGGCGGTAGTCCCCGCAAGGCCTCCAACCGCCGGACACCTTGGGCACCGTGTGCAGTGGAGAAGCCCATGGGCTGTCCGAGCGTCGAACAATTCCCATGGCTTACATCTTCTGAAACTCTGCTTTCGCCATCTGCAGTTTGTCGGGGGCAGTGTGCGGGCGCGGGCATGAAGCGGTGGTCCCGAAGTGAGGATATGGTGTTGAACCCCGTGCTTGGAGTCGGTTGCGCTGAATTTAGGGGTCAGAATTTCTGGGAAATCGGCTAAAATTTGGGAGTAGATGTTATCCACCGCTGCCACCGGGTGGCGGACAGGCACAGCGGACGTAGGAGGACGTAAGGGAATTGATTCTAGTGTAGATGCATGGACCAGACGTTGCCCTCGCACGTCACCAGCAGAGATTGCGCCCGGAGGAAATCCGCGCCCAACAGTGACTGGTGTACGTCTGCCACGGTAAATGTCCAGGAAAAGTGGCAAGCACCAAATATCAGGGGAATAGTACGGACGCCATATGTTCGTATGGGGCTCCCATTAGCGGCGACCAATAAAGGACCCGGATTGCCAGCACACGTGTCCATCCCGGACGGAGGCACCACGCTGATTTCGGCCACTCTATCCACCGGAAATCTGTGGCCTGACCGCCGATCCAGGCGTATAGGCGATGAAACATGCCGACCGCCGCGGTGATTACCGGCGGCCGGCCTCAGCGTTTCCCGGACGGCACTGGCGGGCCGCCGAGCCCCAGCGCTGATTGTAGAAACACCATGCCCCGTCACGGGTTTCTCTGGCAGGCTCGGACGGCTCCGTGGAGTCCCTGGCCGGTGTGGGTCGAGACCGCCGTGTTTTCCCGGGCATTGTGGGACACTTGGCCTAGCACCCCCATTCTCCGCCGCGCGGACGCCCACAGCTCGTCGGCACGTTCCTCAAAAGCCTGAGGGTCTTCGAAACTTACCCCTGCCAGGAGCGGGCGCATATCTTCCGGAAGCTGCTGCAAAAAGGCATATTCAAATAACAAGCAGGACTGGTGCCCGTCCATGAGTGAGAGCATCTCACTCATTAGGGCCCAGGGCTTCTGGTCACCCAGCCCGCCCATGTTGAAAATACGCTGGACTGAACCCGAAGGTGCCGAGTAGCAGTGCCTTGAGGCCCTTGTATTTCTCGGCTATCGGTGGATTCTGCAGGTAGGGTAGTATTGGCCCGGCCGTGTCTTGGTCAAGTGAATCGACTACGTAATAGTAACGGCCTCTTCAGCTTTGATTTTGCGGATGTAAAACTGCGCTTTGGCCTGTTTAAACCATATCCAGTCGGGCCTGCTCGGCGGCGGTGGCGGCTTGTCGCTGTCTGCGTATTAGTACATGCTGAACTTCCAAAATGTCTATTTT
>NW_027601288.1:38595-64490 GCF_053455715.1 Rhinoraja longicauda
CCCCACCCCCAGACACACGGGACCCCCTACACATATGATCCCCTAACCCCCCACACACCTGACCCCACACCCCCCCTCACAAACCTGACCCACATGTTCCCCTGCCCCCCCACAGACATGAATCCCATCCCCCGACAAATGTGACCCCGTACACACCTGACCCCACCTTCTAGATACACCTGACCCTCTACACACATGACCCTCTGATACCCAGCCCCCCACACACACCTGACCTCCAGCCCCCCAAACACCTGACCCCCAGCCCCCCCACACACGTGGCCCCTACCCACATGACCCCCAGCCCCCCCCCACACACACCTGACCGCCACAACCCCCCAAACACCTGACCATCAGCCCCCCCACACACGTGACACCCTACAGACATGACCCCCTAACCCCCACACAACTGACCCCCTGCCTCCCAAACACCTGAACCCAGCCCCTCAACACATGACCCCCTACACACATGATCTCCACACCCCCCCAAATCTGTCCCCCACCCCCCCCCACACACTGGACCCCCTGCACACCTGACCCCCAGCCCCCCACATACCTGACCCCCAGCACCCACACCCCATGACCTCCAGCACCCCCTCACACGTGACCCCCTACACACATGACCCACTGGGGATAACACACCTGACCACCAGCCCCCCACACAAGAGACCCCCCCACACCTGACCACCCCATCACCCCACACATACGTGACCCCCTACACACCTGACCCCCACCCCCAGTCACACATGACCACCTACACACATGACCCCCGGCCCCCCACACACGTGACCCCTGACATCCACACACGTGACCCCCTACACACATGACCCACTGGGGATCACACACCTGACCACCAGCCCCCCACACAAGAGACCCTCCCCCACACCTGACCACCCCATCACCCCACATAAACGTGACCCCCTACACACCTGACCCCCACCCCCAGACACACGTGACCCCCTACACACATGACCCCCGGCCCCCCACACACGTGACCCCTGACACCCACACACCTCACCCCCCACACACGTGACTCTCTACACACATGACATCCAGCCCCCACACACACGACCCCGACACCCACACATCTGACCCCCACCCGCCCCCACACACTGTACACTGAGGGGAGAGGAGGGGAGCGCCTGTCGGGCTGGGACAGCCGCTTCCCATCGGTGAGTATTTGCCGCCGGCCCCCAGTGGACGGGTCTAATCTTGGGGAGAGACTGCGGGTAAATCTCCCCATTGAGTTCGATTTGTTGTTGTGAGGACTTTGCATTGATTGTTGTGACTAAATGTGTCCCGGTGAGAGTTTGAAGCAGGAAAGTCATGTCCAGCACCAGCTGCGCGTTGTTATGGGACGTGTTGGTGCAGGTGCTGCACAACAATCACACAGAGTTGAGTGAAGTTGGAGCTAACAGTTGATGTGTTGAGGGCGCTGAGCGGTCTGGTGCTGTGGAAGCAGATGGCCCAGTTTGTTTCACAAAATGGCTGCATGTTCAGGGCACTGTTTCACAATGAAACCATCAGCTTGTTATCCCCGGGTTCAGTTATATTTACTGATAACACTTCCTCAATTGTCAGAGTAAAGGCCTTTCTGAGCCTTCTGTGATGAGATTGGTCAACAGTTCAGTAGTTCAATGTGCAACTGCAGAGTGAAATTGTTTTAGCTCATATTACACATGCAGGCATTGCCATTTTCAAAGTCTAAATCCGGTCTGCCCGTGAGCTTGATGTGCTGGTTCAGTTCCTGTGAACAGACCTCCCTGTCCTTAACCATCTTTGTGTCCCGCAGGGCACCTCCATCTACCCTGAAGGCGCTGCAGGCATGAACCCAGTTCACCCTCCTACTGGGCCACTCCTCGACCTGACGTCTCCAGCTCCCTCCCGGGAACGCCGTCCTGTGAACCTTTGGGCGGGTTTGGGCAGCGTCCTGTCGAGATGAGACGGATTATTCTGTGAAGTGGGACTGGTGGTGGTTATTGCAGACAGATACCTGACATCATGGAGACCCTGCAGAGTCCAGGCCTGCGATATAATCCTATTCTGGAGTGGACACTCCAGGGATGTGTTGGAATGTGCCATGGGAGCAGTCGGGACTACAGTTTCCAGTAGAGTTGGGACATTTGCAGTTGGCCCATGAAATGGTTTATTTCCCGTTCCAGCCAGTGGGGGATTTGGCAGTGGGTAACATGGTGGTGTGGAAGCCTTTGTCCTGGATGGCAGGGTTAAAAAAATAGAAACATAGAAAATAGGTTCAGGAGGAGGCCATTTGGACCTTCGAGCCAGCACCGCCATTCATTGTGATCATGGCTGATCATCCACAATCAATAACCTGTGCCCAACTTCTCTCCATATCCCTTGATTCCACTAGCCCCCAGAGCTCTATCTAACTCTCTCTTAGCGCTGCCGTCGCAGCTGCGGCTTGCCTGCAGTCCGTCTGTCTTTTGTGTTTTTTGTTGTTTTTGTATGAATTGTAGTTTTAATATGGTGTGGTGTTTGTATTATGTTGGGGGGGGGGGTGGGAGGGAACGGGAACTGTATAATTCTCTCTCCCGAACGGAGACGTGACCTTTGTTTCTGTGTCGTGTCTCCGTTCCCGTTGCGGCCACCACCGGCCATGCACCTGGGACCGGCGGGCTCCACCTAACACCGGCCATGCACCTGGGACCGGCGGGCTCCACCTAACACCGGCCATGCACCTGGGACTACCTGGGGCTCTGGTTCGCAGAGCCCGCGGTCCGGACTCACCACCTGCGGCGCTGGCTGCCTGCGGATGCTGCGGGAGCGGCTGCGACTCGTCTCCGGAGGCTCCGGCGCGGGCCGCGTGGATGTCGGAAGCCCGCAGACCTCTGGATGGGGGCCGACATTAGGAGCTCCGGCAGCGGCAGCGGCAGCATGTTCGCCCGCCCCGAATCGCGGGGCTTGGGTCGGCCCACCGCGGACCTTTCACCGTCCGGCGCGGCCTGGAATAGGCCGTGGGATTTTCACCGCCCAGCGGAGGCTTCAATGCCGGGAGCCCCGACTGCCCCGACGTGGCAACTACAACAGCCTGACCGCGACACATGATGGCAGGGGAAGACAAAAGACATTGTGGCCTTCCATCACAGTGAAGAGGGACTGGGGGAGACTCACTGTGATGGATGTTTCTTTTTGTTTGGTGTTAGTATGTGATTGTATGTGTTATTGCATTTTTATTGATTATTCTTACTGGTCTTATTGTTCAACTGCGGGTAATGTTTCATTTCACTACACATTTATGTGCATGTGACAAATAAATCGACTATTGACTATTTACTATTATATTATCTCCGTTGCTCTGTCGAATGAATTTGTTTGAACTGATTGTATCTATGTACGGTATGTCTGATCTGATTGGAGAGGAGCCAACGCAGCTTTTCACTCTGCCTCGTTACGCGTGACAGTAATACTCCTCGCCTAACCTAAACAAACCCAATGATCTGAGATCAGTACCAAATATGATCAGAGCCGGAATGATCGCACTATTATGGCGACTAAAATAGACACAGACGGCGTTGATATCCAAGAGATGTGATGAATGGCTGTTAAGCACAAACAAACTTTTGAACAAATTCGAAGAGGAAGTGAAGACTGGGGTAGGATGAGTAACACAGTAAAAATGCTGCTCCTGCATTGCAGCCGCAGTAATTGCCGGGCAAGAGGGAAACAGGAAATAATGAAATGACTCAGAAGACATCAGTGGAAAGGGGAAGTACGTCAAATGTTATAAATGGATGATCTGATCTAATCTCCGGCGTTGCTGAAGCAAATGCACGATGTGGTGTCGTTTCGGACAATACAAACACTGGTGTTGCACCGCACTCTGCATTAGAGTGCAGATTGGCGCATCAGAGCACTTGAGCGTTGCTGCAGGATCACGTCCTGCCGAACATTTATTGCTCAACACAAACAACGGAAGATGGTCACCTATTAATTCACTTTCAATACTTTTATTACAGACTCAAGGTCTAGATAAAAGCCAAGACATTACATAGAATTCATTACATATAAAAGCACAATATCTTACTTGCAAAAGCACAATAAATTGCAGACAAAAGCACAATAAATTACATACAAGCACAACACATGGTTTAAAACCAAGAAGAAACAAAATATCAGTGTGCTACAACGAGACAACAGTTGGGATTGGTGGCGTGTAGCGCTAAACCTTATGTTTGATAAGGCCAAGATGATTTCATTTTCAGAGTAATTAATCCGGCAAAGAAAATGATACATGAGATTTCATAAGACAGTTTGTAAAGTATTGACTCCTGCAGCCACAAACATTTCACTTGCACTACACCACCTAGGTCTCTTGAGTAATATTCTCATAGCATCATCATAAGGTACCTGAGGTCTCTGTCAACTTGCTTTTCTGTAGTTTGACCACAAGTGTGTAGTATAGAGTGTTGTACAATATGCTCTGAACAGAGACATCTTCACTCAATCTGTACACGCACTAAACTTGCGTAAGATAATGTTTTCTTGTGCCTACATCATGCGGCGATGCCAATAAATATCCTCATCATCTGCCATTTGTCCTGTAATAAAATGTCCAAGCTATTTTACCTAATCACAGACACTAAGAATGTTATCAGACAATTTAAAATCAGGAAATTTAGACATTTATCCGTTTTGGTTCTACAGAATGGTTCTATTTACCTCTTGCGACTGTCGATATGCAGCCAGATTTACAAACGTAGTGATCAGAAATGACAGCTTCGACTCAACATATCTCAAAGACCGCATCTGATAGCTCGTTCCATACATGCATCGCCGTCTGAGTGTAAAGTCTTCCTGTCAGGTACCTTGTAAATCTTGTTCCTCTCACCATGTACCCATGGCCACTGTTTTTTGATTTCCCATTCTGTGCAAAAGACTGCATTCTCCCGATCTATTTCCCGTGTACACCTTCATAAGCAATATGCAGCTTCCTGCGCTCCAATGAGTAAAGTCCTCATCTCTACCAAGACCTCGGTCCATACAAGGAAAGAGTAGCGAAACTTTGCTCTAAGTACTGACGGTGATATCACGAATGGAGAAACGTGTATACTGGTCCGGGAGAAACAGGCCAACCAACTGTCTATATCTATGCTATCCATTTACTAATTCTCATTTAATAACACATGACAGCAGAATATTGTGCCCTGACACTATATATTTCAAGGAAAGCGGTCGTTACCTACAATACGGTGTTCACACCGAAGTTGAGATTTATCCCACGGATGAAGGAACTGACAAAGGAGCAGCAATTGATCAGATCATCTACGCTGTGCAGGTTGGAAGAACGACAAGTGAATATATTGACACTGGAAATGTAGGATTCTGCGAGGTTTTGACAGGATAGATGTTGGAAGCATTACACAACCGATAGATGGGTGATGACGTTACGATACAAGTTTCAGAGTCGATGTTTACCATGGAATGAATTGAGATGAGAAGGAATATACGCTCGCAAATATATCTGAACCTTCAGTGCCCTGTACCCCCGAAAATTAGTGATTATAACTCATCCGTTCATACAGGAATGGAGCAAATATGTTTGCAGACAATATGCTAATGACGACTAATGTGACCAGCTATCGATTAATATGAGTCCTTCGTCAGTTCCCGTGCAATATTGAAAATCGGACCAAACTCACGTTTTAAAATATGCCTTCAGCAGTGTGTACCTTTACACGATAGGGGATGGAATGGCTATTATCTCCAAACGCCGGGACCGGTGATTTGATTTGGAAGCCATTCCGGACAACGAGGCAAGTTTAAACCATTTCCCCCTCTGTTTGGTTTGTAGTTGTCTTCACCTGGGTATTCCATCTCGTTGCATAATCCATCCTGAGTGGAACACACGCCATCCTCCCAACCGCCCACACATCTTCCCACTTGTTCTTTTTAATTTTCGGTGCATTCTATCGACGGTACTGGGATTATATATTCAACTACACAAATTATGGGCTTGGTCAATTGTGGGGCATCACATTAAATTGTCATTTTTGGGAAGGACCTTATACATGGTAATTATGGGAGAGAACCGGTAAATGTTCAATTAGGGGAGGGCACCAGCAAATGGGGATTTGCGGGTGCACCGTTATTGAAGCGTGGCGGGTGGATAAACAACAAATATGAAATTAGCGGAGGGAAACTGTAAATGTGGAAATAGGGGAGTGCGCCTGCAAATGATGAAATCAGGAGAAGGCAAACCTACGTAGAATTGGTGGAGGGCCCTGCCTGTTTCCTTGAATGTTCCTACTTCTCTCTGCGAGTATTCATGTCTCTATCTCTCTGTGGTTTCCCGTCTCTCTCTGCCGGTGTTCCTAGCTCTATGTGTGCTCCTGATGGTCTCCATGAAAGAATTCCCATGGTGTGTGAGAAGAAACACACAGGAACATACGCTCATCCACCCAGCTAAATAAACAATACAATGAGCAAACTGGAGCTAGGAACATTACTCAGCATTGAACTGTTACACTGTGTCCCTTCAGTACATTCTATGTGTTCCCACGTCCAGGCTCGCCTCATCCATCCTGTAGGGATCGTTCCCTGTCGCCCCGTCCCTCGGCCACATTTCTGGAAATCTGACCACCGAGCTGTGCTTCTGCTCCCTGCCAACAAACAACAATTGAAGCAGGAGGATCCGATGCAGAGAGTTGTAAAAAGCTGGTCAACGGAGGCGGATGACATTTTACGAGACTGCTTTAAGTCAGCAGTCACGGATTCTGTAGCTAACCTGAATGAGTGCGCCTCTGCCGTGACGGACTTCATCAACAAGTGAGTGGAAGACTATGTGCCGACGAAGTAAATCCGAGTATTCCCCAACCGGAAACCATGGATGTACATTCACAGGTGAAGGCCAGGTCCGAAGCACACAAGTCAAACGATCCCAAGCGGTACAAGAAGCCACGCTGTGGTCTCCGCAAAGCCATCAAGGATGCCAGAGGACAATACCGGTACAAACTTGAGCCGCAGTACAATCTCTGGCACGCACGGAGAATGTGGCAAAGTCTGATTAAGATAACTGGATGTAAAGCAAGTTTAGCCATCATCGGTAATAGTGCGATCCTACACGATGAACGGAATGGTTCATATGCCCGCTTCGAGCAGAAGGCCAACAGGGCGGTGACACCTGCCTCTTCGCACTCGAATGTCACTCTCCCCAGGGTGACTATAGCCTTCCTGTGAGTAAATCTACGGCATGCAACAGGCCCGGACGGAGTTCCTGGCCGTGTCCTTAGTAGCTGCGCAGACCATTTGTCGACATTTCTAATCTCTCCAGACTCAGAGTATTTGTCGACATCTCTAATCTCGCCCGACTCTGTTCTCAGGCACCCACATGCTCAATAAGACCATCATCATTCCAATGTCGAAGAAACGCAAGACCTCAGACTTAAACGATTACCATCCAGTGGCCTTGACTTTCACCATCATGAAATATTTTGAGAGGCAGGTGATGAAACGCATTAAATGCAGTCTACCCAGCGGCCTTGCCCCACCGCATTTCGCCCACCGCCATCACAGGCCCACAGACGATGCCATCGCACTAGCCCTACACTCACCACTGGAACACCTGGATAAGAGCGACACCTGCGACAGACTCCTATTCATAAGTCTGGCCCGGAACGTCACCCATTCCTTCTCTCCCGAGATGCTGCCTGACCTGCTGAGTTACTCCAGCATTTTGTGAATAAATCCTATTCATAAGTTACAGATCTACCTTTAATACCATTATACCATGCAAGTTAATCACCAAATTCGCGGGATTTAGTGTCTGTGCTCATCTCTGAAACTGGACCCTCGACTTCCTGACCAACAGACACCATTCAGTGAGGATAGGGGACATATTGTCCTCTACGATAATCGTCAACACGGGAGCTCCACAAAGATGCGTTCTCTGCCCCTTCTTTACTCCTTGTACACCCACGACTGTGCAGCCATGTTAAATCTAATTCAATTTTCAAATTCGCAGACGGCACTACCATTATGGGCCGGGTTCCATATATTGATGAATCGGAGTACAGGAAGAAGATGGAGAACCTCAATGCCAGCAAGGCAAAGGACATAATGATCGACTTTGGGAAGCCGACATACCCAAATTTGCATTGATGGAGAGAAGGTTGGAATCTTCAAATTGCGAAGAGAAAATATCACCAACAACATCTCCTGGGCCACTCATATTGAGGCAACGGCCAAGAAACCACACCAACGCCTCTAATGCCTTGGAAGACTTAGGAAGATTGGCTTGTCCCCGGCAACACTCACCAATTTTCACATATAAACCATAAAAAGCATTTTCATCAGGATGTGTCACTGGTTTGGGAACAGCTCCATCCAAGAGCGCAAGAATTTGCAGCGAATGTGGACGCAGCGAGCACCTCAAACAAACAAACCTCTCTTCTATTGACTCCATTTATACCTTTCCATGTATCTGTCCAAATGTCTTTTAAATTTAATGATATTTTTTGCCTCAAATACTTTCTCTGGCAGTTCATTAAATGTTGCTGACATTCTGTATGAATCCATCGACCCATCACTTTCTTTCCCCGAGGGAATGAAAAATATATGGATATACTCAGGACACTCAGGGGGCTTCTGAGGGAAAATGAAAACGTATCTAATGTCAAAAATGGATTATATTGTCAAAGGTCTGATATTGGCCAAACAAATACATGATGTGGTATCCTTTCGCGAAACACATTCACGGAAACCCCGCTGTTGCACCGCACTCTGCATTAGAGTGTCAACAACCGCATCGGTGTAGCCGAACAGTGGGGCAAAATTACTTTCTGTCTAACTTTCATTGCACAATAGGAATAACCAAATCTGACTACATATTGCTACAGTCGAGTTGGTCGCTCTACTTCCTTAAGCTGTTGCTGTAGAAATGCCACCATCGACTCAACATGTCTGAACTAACACACCTGACAAGTAATTCCAGATACCCAGCACCCTTTCAGTGTAAAGTCTTCCCTTCAGGTCCCTTGTGATTTTTGACTATCTCACCCTAAACCTCTGACCATTGATTTTTGGTTCCACATCCTGGATAGAAGACCGCGTGCGATCACCCTATCTATTCTCTTCATGACGGTATACACCGTTATAAGATCACCCATGAATTTCCCCACTACAAGGTATAATGTCCCCGGGGTGAATATATTTGTGGACAATAGGAATGTGAATACTAATGTGACCAAGTATGGAAATAAATATTGGTCCCAGGTCATTTCGCTAGCTATGATACTGAAAGCAGGAACAGACTCAAGCTTGCATTGTGCGTGCGCCCGTGTGTACCTGTGTGTGCTGGGGGAAGGAGTGGCTTTTGTCTCCAAACACCTAGGCCTCGGAATCATGTCCCCCTCTAAGAATTCATGCTCAACTTTATCACCAATAGTCCTCAATCAATGAGGATAGGTGAGACCTCCTACACAATAACATTCACATCGGAGCCCTGCAAGGATGAGTTGTCAGTCCGCGATTATAGCCTCTTTACCCTCGTAACCGGACAGCCAATTTCGGCTCTTAGCATATCGACGGGTTTGCTGATGTGATGGGCCGAATAACGGACAATGAGGCGCCGACGTACACGAACGATATTGAGAACTTAGTGCCATGGTGTCAGCACCATAACCACGCTTTCAATGTCAGCGGGACGAAGGAGGTAGTTATTGGCCTGAGGAAGCAGAGTGCAGTACGTGCCCCAATCTGCACCAATGGTACAAAATGACAACGATAGCGAGCTCAGGTTGCTTGGCGATAGTGTAATCAACGATCTGATGTGGAGCAACCACATGGATGCGACACCGAAGAAGGCACAAAAATGAAAACAAAAATAAATTTGTCATGTCTTCTGTTACTATTGCAAACGTCCGGAGATTTGCGGTAAAAACATGTTGTCACATTGCATCGCAGCTTGTTTTGGAAACAACTCTGCCAACACCGCGAGAAATTGCGGAGTGTTGTATATATAGCCCAGTCCATCGCACAGGCCAGAGGCAATCACAGTCTCCGTCTACACTTCACGCTGCATAACATTACGCAAACACCCAACATAATCAAACACCTGTCCAATCCCGGTCAGCTCCGATCTGGCAACAGGTGGATATGCTTGCAAGCGCGCATCACGAGCTTGGGAATAAATTAAATTCCTCCGTTATCGGGCTTATGGTCGGTCCCTCCGTCGGTATGGTATTAATCAATTCCTTCAACCCCATTATGGACTTTGAACTTTGTCTCAGGTACTGATGAACAACAATGCGCTACAATGCTTATTAATATATTCTGCACTCTGTATTTTCCACTTTGCTCTGTCTATTGTCACGAGTCACACAACGCCGGAAAAGGTCCTTCAGCCCAGCCTGCCAATGCCAATGAATGTACCCCATCTACACAAGTCCCACCTGCCGCTTTTGGCGCGTATCAATCCGAAATCTTCCTATTTGTGTTTGCCCAAATGGTATTTTAAATGTTGTGATAGGTTATACCTCAATCACCTCATTTGGCAGCTCATTAAATACGCCCGCCACCCGCTGTGCGAATCCATGTACCTACCACGCTCTGAGTGGATCCATTTACCCAGTGACCTCTGCCCTCGAATTTGAACCAATAGTATCCATATATGATACATGTAATGTGCTTTGATAGCATGCAGAACAAAGTTATTTACTGTCCCTCGTTACATGTGAGAATAATATTCCTAAACCTGAAGCTAAAACCGAAAGCGCCGATCATATGCATTGTTTGCAACACCACGATAGATTAAAATTTCGTTGCAGAGGCATTGCATCGTCCATTGTTCCCGACGTGCTGTTCTACACACTTACATAATATGTTTGCACAAATTCTTTGCTTTGTGTTTTCACAGAACTCGAATTCTCCAACTGCACTTGTCCAGTTCTACGGAGAACGGAATTATGCAATGTGGCTTGATAAAACCTTGTTCGTTCTCAGAAATGCACGAACAATTCGGTGTGTGATGGAAATAACCAACAATATTCACCGTGACATTCTATGTAATGAATTACAGTATATTCTGAATTCTCTATCTTCCTCTTCGCTTCATCTGCAGGATTGATTGTATCAATGTATGACATATCTGCACTGAATGGACAGCGTGCATTTCGACCAAGCTTACGCATGCCGACCAATCTCCACTAGTCACTCCGACCCACCTTTCGCCACATTACCTTAAATCATTCCCTTTCACGAGGCGGTCTAACTGTCTTTGAACGTTCGTCATAATTTCCGCCTTAACTACTTACTTTCGGTGCAGAGATGAAGTCAGCATTTATCTGGGGAGGAAGGGGCTGACAAAGGAGCAACAATTGATGGGATCCTCCACTCTGTGCATGTTTGGAGGAACGACATGTTCCAAACTCTTGGTCCGAGGGATACCCTCCCCGATCCACAACTGGATGATCGATTTTTAGCCCCCACAGCCCACAATTAGTAAGGATAGGTGACACCTCCTTGAAAATAACTTCGAAGATGGAGCACTGCAAGGATCCGTCTCAGTCCGCTATTCTAGCTCATTTACATTCGCAACCGTGTGGCAATATTCGGCTCTAATTGCACCTGCTATTTTGCTGAAGATATCATTGTGAACGGTGGAATGATGTGCAATGGCGAGACGAAGTACAAGAAGCAGATAGTGAACTTATTGACATGGTGGTATGACAGTAACCCCTCTTTCAATGTCAGCAAGACGAACGAGATGGTTATTGGCTTCAGGATGGAATGCCGAGTATTTACTCCAATCTGCATCAATGGCACTGGTTGGAAAATGGTTGAGAACTCAAGTTCCATGGCGTTAACATAACCAACGATATGTCGTGGAGAAATCACTTTGATGGGAAACCTATGAAGGGACATCGATGCCTCTACTTCACAGAGAGACTGTGGACATTGGCATGACTAAATTGATTTTTATAAAACTTCGAGAGATGGACCATAGAACGCACATTATCAGATTGTATAATAGTGTAGTGGGTGCGGTCACAATAGTTTGTTTAGCGACAGCTCTGACAAGACCGTAGGAAATTGCAGAGATTAGTATATGTCGCCCAATCCACCACGAATACCGATTTTCCTTTGTGATCAGGCTACTGCACGATACCCCTATGTGGACACTGTTCAATTCTTAACTGCCCCATTGCACACATTGGACTTTAAAAAATAATTATTCGCGACAATAAAGCTAGAATTCTAAGAGTTGTATTCCGCATTTTCGATCGGTCGCTCTTGTCGTAGTGTCACGCAGTAGGGGGAATAGATCCATCGACCCAGTGTTCCCATGCTGCAGTTGTACAGGGCCTTGGTGAGACCGCACCTGGAGTCTTGTGTACAGTTTTGGTCTCCTAATCTGAGGAAAGACATTCTAGCCTTAGAGGGAGTACAGAGAAGGTTAACCAGATTGATCCCTGGGATGGCAGGACTTTCATATGAAGAAAGATTGGGTAGACTAGGCTTATACTCGCTGGAATTTAGAAGACTGAGGGGGGATCTTATAGAAACATGTAAAATTCTTAAGGAGTTGGAGAGGCTAGATGCGGGAAGATTGTTGCCGATGTTGGGGAAGTCCAGAACCAGCGGTCACAGCTTAAGGATAAGGGGGAAGTCTATTAGGACCGAGATGAGAAAACATTTCTTCACACAGAGAGTGGCGAGTCTGTGGAATTCTCTGCCACAGAAGGTAGTTGAGGCCAGTTTATTGGCTATATTTAAGAGGGAGTTAGATGCGGCCCTTGTGGCTATAGGGATCAGTGGGTATGGAGAGAAGGCAGGTACAGGTTACTGAGCTACATGATCAGCCATGATCATATTGAATGGCGGTGCAGGCTCGAAGGGCCGAATGGCCTACTCTTGCACCTATTTTTTTATGTTTCTAAGTTTCTATGCCGACCAATGTGCCCTATTGACACTATTACCACTTACAGCGTTTGGCCAAAATCACTCTAAACATTTTCTATCCATGCACCTGCCCAAATGTCTTTTAAATACTGTCATGGCTTGTGCCTCAACGATCTCCTTTGGCAGCTCATTCTACATACCCACCATCCTCTGTGCAAATCCATATTCCCACCTCCACCCCGTTGGTGAATCCATAGACCCAGCACCTCTGTCCTCGCGGCCGAACTGTTTGCATCTATTTCTGGTATATTTGACTAGTTTGGAAGGCATCAGAAACAAAGATTTTCATTGTTCTTCGGTACATGTGACAATAATGAACATAACCCAAAAGCTAAAACGCTATGCGCCTCATATCTTAAATGTTTACAACAACACACAGCAAGCAGCATGATCTCATGGTTTATCGATGGATTGCATCATCCTTCGCGCCACCTGCGCACCTTGGCACAGTTAAATAACATGTTTTGTATATGTAGGAAGAAATTTTATGCTTTACCCGTACCCTATATAACCATATATGGTTATATGGTTATATGGTGTATCTAACTTTACTTAGATATGCACCGACACTCATAGAACAGTGGTGAGTCCATCGAACAAGTCGGTTTAAGAAAGGCCTTAGCGAGGTACATCGAGGAACCGTGTGAGCAAGCTCAAGCTGTTTCAAAATCTTACAGCCACGGTAGGATTCGTATACCCTCGTGAAACAATGGTTACCTGTGGAGTGGAAATAAACCATAATTAATCAATGAGTCTGTAAATTTCATCTTTGGCTTTCCCCAAAGTTAACTTTAATCTTGGGTTTCTTGTTGTTTAGAAAACTCCCACCCATATATCCAACATGTAGATATCATAAATGTCCAGATTCACCTCGCCAAATGGAGTCCCCTCGTAAAGGATATCATCTGTTAACCTTTGGGAGACTTACCTGCGAAACAGGGTAAACAAAAGCTGCTGAAATGCAAGATTGCAACAGATAACAACCTAGACACAACTACAAAGGACTATTCTCCGCCTACTGATGAGAAAACCTTCTTCTCAGCAGAATGTTTCAGCTTTAGCTATTTTAACTACCTTCTAACTTGTCAACTTTCCCATCATGTTCCCCAGTGTGGGAGCTCCAGGGTTAACTAAGCTAGAACCTACTAATCTTTCTGATAATTCTCAAAATTCCCGACAACTGTACATATTTTCGTTTATGTTTATGCACAGCTCGAATTCTCCGACTGCACATATCGAGTTCCACGAAGCACGGAATTATGCAATACAGCTTGAGCAAATGTTATTCATTCTTACAAATGCACGGACAATTTAGAGTTTGAAGGAAACAAAGAACAATATTCGGGATTATATTCTATATCATGAACTATATTCTGTCATCTGTATTATCTCCGTTGCTCTGATTAATGAATTTGTTTGAACTGATTGTATCTATTTATGGTATGTCTGATCTGAGTGGATGGGAGGCAACGCAGCTTTTCGTTGTGCCTCGGTACACGTGACAGTAATATTCCTAGCCCAACCTAACCAAACCCAATGATCTAAGTACCAAATATGATCGGAGCCGGAATGACCGTACTGTGATGGCGTCTAAGATAGACACAGGCGGTTTTGATATTCAAGAGACGTGGTGAATGGTTGTTAAGAACAAACAAACTGTTGAACAAATGCGAAGAGAAAGTGAAGACTGGGGCAGGAGTAGTAACACAGTAAAAATGCTGCTCCTGCATTGCAGACCGCAGTAATTGCCGGGCATCGACACATACAAGAGGAAAAACAGGAAATACTCAGATGACTCAGAAGACATCAGTGGAGAGGGAAAGAGCATCTAATGTCACAAATGGATGATCTTAACAAAGCTCCGATGCTGGTAAAGCAAATACAGGATATGGTCCCGTTTCACCAAGTGCAAGCAAGCAAACACTGGTGTTGTACCGCACTCTGCATTGGAGTGTAACCTGGCGCGTCAGCGCACCTGGACTTTGCTGCAGCATCAGTTCCTGACGAACATTTATTGTTGACCAAAAATAACCAAAGTTGGTTACCTATTTATGTCCTCCTGCTGTCGAGATGACAGCTATATTTACAAACGTCGTGACTGTAGAGATGCCAGCTTCGACTCAACATATCTCAACTAACGACTCTGTGAGTTTGTTCCATACACGCATCGCCGTCTGGGTGTGGATACCTCCCGGTAGGTTCCTTGTAAACCTTGCCCTCTCACCATAAACCTATGACCTTTATTTTTTGATTCCCTGTCCTGGGTAAAATACCTTGTGCATTCAACATATCTCTTTCCATTTTACGCCTTTGTGATCACCTCTCGGCTTCCTGCGCTCGAAGGAATAAAGTTATCATCTCTCGGTATAGCTCAGGGAAATAATAGCGAAGCACTGCTCTCACTACTGACGGCGATAGCACGAATGGAGAAACGTGCGCCCATTTAACCGGGAGTCATAGAGTCACACAGCAGAAAAATGAGCCAAGCAACTATGTCTATGCTATCCATTTACGAAATCCCATTTACTAGCACCTGATCCACAGAATATCATGCCCTGATACTATACATTGTAAGGACGGAGATCCTTACCTACAATGCGATGTAGAGGCTGAAGTTGAGATTGATCCCTCGGATGAAGGAGCTGCCAAATGAACCACAATTGATCACATCATCTACGCTGTGCAGTTTGGAAGAATACAAGTGAATTGAATGACACTGTAAATGTGGGATTCTGCGAGGCCTGGACGGGATAGATGTTGAAAGCATTGTACAACCGATATATGGGTATTGACTTTAGGACACAAGTTTCGCAGTAAGTATTTACCATCGAGTGACTTGTGATGAGAAGCAATTTACGCTTGCAAATATATCTGAACATCCAGTACCCCATACCTCAGAAAATTAGTGATGATAACTCATTACGTTCAAACAGGGCTGGGTCAAATGTGTTTGTAGACAATAGGCAAATGAATGCTAATGTGACCAGCTATAAGTTCCCTTTTAATATTCAGTTCCCTTTTAATATTGAAAATAGGAATCGCCTCGCGCTTTAAATTATGCATTCAGCAGTGTACGTCTATGTGATAGGGGTTGGAGTGTCGATCTTCTACAAACGCAGGGACAGACATCTTCACCTACTCTACCCCTCAATGCTCGATTTTAGCACCAAGTGCGTGAGCACAGGTTGCACTTCCTCCAGAATAACACCGGCGCCGTGCAAGGATTCGTTTTCAGTTCACTGCTATACCTCCTTTACCTGGAGTACAGGCACAAATCTGCACCAATTGTATGAATTTGAAAATAGTTGAGAACAAGTTGCATGCGTTACACTTACCAAATACTCTGTCACGGGGCAAGCATATTGATGCGACATCCAAGAAGGTGCATTAACGCCTCTACTTCAGGTGGAGTCTGAGGAAATGTTACATGTCAACAGTAACTCTTACAGTGTTCTCGGGAGGTACCGTAGACAGCATCCTGTCGGGTTGGACCACATTTTGTATCGGGTACATGTCTGTCTAGACCGGGAGAAATTGCAGGGAGTTACAAATGTAGGCCAATCCATCACACAGACTAGACGTTCCACCATTGACTCCATCTACACATCACGTTGCCTCGAAAAGAAAACGGCCAACATAATCGAAGAATTGTCCAAACCTGTCAGTTCTTCTTTCCGCTACTCAAGTCATGCACAAGGTATTTAAGCTTTTAAGCGAACACTACCGGATAAAGCAGTAGCTTATTTTCCTTTGTTATCAGGGTTCTGAATGGTCCCTTCATTTACTAGGGTACTGTTCAATTCGCCTCTACACCATTGCGGATATCAGAAGGTATATCAAAATGCTGGACAGGCAGCATCTCAGGAGAGAATGAATAGGTGACGTTTCAGGTCGAGGCCCTTCTTCAGACTGATGTCTGGGGAGGGGGCGGGACAAAGATAGGATGTAGTAGGAGACAGGAAGACAGTGGGAGAACTGGGAAGGGGAGGGGAAAGAGAGGGAGAGAGGAAGTATCTGAAGTTAGAGAAATCAATGTCCATACCGCTGGGGTGTAAGCTGCCCAAGTGAAATACCCTCTGTCATTGCGGATACTAGAAATTATCGAAGTAATTGATGCACTGTAATACGCACCAAAGCTTCGAACTATATTCTGCACTCTGTATCTTCCACATTGCTCTATCTCTTGTCATAGAGTTATCGAATCCTACAGCACGGTAACAAGCCTTCTAGCCAGATTGCCCATGCGGACCGATGTGCGCCATCTACACTAATCCCTCCTCTCCATCTTTCATCCACATTACTCTAAATCTTTCCGATTCATGAATGAGCCTTACTGTCTTTGTCACAATTGCTGCCTCAAATACGTCCCCTGGCAGTTGATTTTCTATGTGATTCCATATCTCCACCATCTTATGTCCACGAGTTTGAACTGATATTGTCTATATATGGTATATCTGATGTGTCTGGATACCATGCAAAACAAAGCATTTTACTTTAGCTCGGCACTGTAACAATAATAAACTTAAACCTGAATCTAAAACCTAAAACGCCTCTCATCTTAATTGTTTACAACAACGCGATCCCAGCGGGATGTCTCATTGCTTACAGAAGCATTGCGTCATCCATTGTTCCAGACGTGCACTTCTGCAGACTTAAATAACATGTTTTTAACAAATCCATTGCTTTGTGTTTTCACAGAACTCGAAATCTCCAACTGCACTTGTCCGGTTCGATGGAGAACAGAATTAAGCAACGTGGCTTGAGCAAACGTTGTTCATTCTCACAAATAGACGGACAATTCAGGGATTAATGGAAATAGCCAACAAGAATCTGCATTCTGTATCTTCCTCCTCGCTTCATCTGCAGGACGTTATCTGATTGTAAATATGTATGGCATATCTGAACTTAATGGACAGCGGGCAAAGCGACGCTTTTCGATGTATCTCGGAAAGTGAGGCCCAGCAGAACCTCACTTAGGCTAATGATCTGACGTAAGTAACAACTATGATGTCTACTAAGATTGTCCATGTAGACAAACAGAATTGATATGCAAAACAAGGTGTTGAATGTGGGTTATCCACAAATTAACTGTTGGACAAATGCGAAGACAAGGTGGGGAGTGGGCACAGGAGGATGATCACACGAAAACACCTGATACTGTATAGTGGGCCGTACTAATTGCCGGGCATCTGCAATACAGGAGTACATACATTCAGAAAACTCAGATGACGTCCGTGCAGGAAGCAAAGTCATGTAATGTCAGAAGTGAATGATCTTATCAAAGTTCGAACCATGTCCCCAGCACACTCTTTGCGTCAAGTCTCCCCTTCAGATTCCTCGTAAATCTTGCCCCTCTCATCTTAAACCTATGATATCTGATTTTTGATTCTTCATCCTGGATAAAAAGACTGCATTTATCCTATCTATTCTTCTCATGATTTTACATACTTCCATATCATCAACACTCAGCTTCCTTCGCTCCAGGGAATAAAGTCCTCACCATCCCAGCTCGGACACACAAGGAAATGGCAATACGGTCCTGCTATAACTAATGACGGTGCTAACACATGCGGAGAAACGTACAGAGACTGGACCAGGAGTCATAGTCATACAGCAGAGAAACAGGCCCAACAAATCTCCTTGTCAGTGCTATCCAAATACTCAATCACATTTACTAGCACTTGGTCCACAGAATATTATGCCCTGGCTCTTTATCTTTTAAAGAAGGCGATGCTTAAATTTGGAGCGGCGTAGAGCCAGAAGTCGAGATTTATCCCCAGCATAAAATGGCTGTGAGACGACCAACAATTGATCAGATCCTCTGCTGTGTACAGTTGCAAAGACCAACAAGTGAATTTGTTGCCATTGATTTGTGGGACTTGCCCTAACGGAATAGACCTTCAGAGCATTAAGCAACGGGTATATGGATGATTACGTTAGGATCAGAAGATCAGAATATTAATTCACCTTGGAGTGACTGAGATGAGATGTAATTTACTCTCGCAGATATATCCGAATCTAGAGTACCCTCTACCCCAGAAAACGGTGATGCCCATTAATGAAATACAAACAGGGTTGGAGCGAAGTTCCTTGTGGACAAGCGGGAAATGAAAACTAATGTGGCCAGGTAAGGAAATTAAATCGAGACCAGGTCCAGTTTGATAATTATGGGAGTAAAGGTCTGCACAGGCCTGAGCTTGACATTGTGTGCGTGTGGCCGTGTGTACCTGTGTCCACAGTGGGGGTGGGGGGTGGGGAGGGGAAGGGTTTGTGTCCGTGTGTACCTGTATCCACAATGGGGGGTGGGGAGGGGAGGTGTTGTGGTCGTGTGTACCTGTGTCCACAGTGTGGGGGGGAGGGGTTGTTTGTGGTCGCATAGCCGTGAGTACCTGTGTGCAGAGTGGGGGGTGGGGGGGGGGGGGGGGAGGTGTTGTGGTCGTGTGTACCTGTGTCCGCAGTTGAGGGTGGGGAGGGGCGGGTTTGTGGTCGTGTGGACGTGTGCACTTGTGTCCACAGTGTGGGGGGAGGGGAGGGGGTGTTTGTGGTCGTGTAGCCCTGAGTACCTGTGTGCAGAGTGGGGTTTGGGGAGGGGGGTGGCCTTGCGGCCGTGTGTACCTGTGTCCGCAGTTGAGGGTGGGGAGGGAAGGGGTTTGTGGACGTGTGGACGTGTGCACCTCTGTCAGCAGTGGAGGATGGGGAGGGGGTTGCGGCAGTGTGGCCGTGTGTACCTGTGTCCAGGGCCTAGGTATGTGCTCCGCCCTTTGCCACTGCTTCCTCGGCTCGATGGCCACCGACCTCAGTCAGTGACCATAGGTGTCAACAGCTCCTCCATAAAGACTCTCAACGCCGGCGTCCTGCAAGGATGATTTATCCGTCCCCTACGATTCTCTCTTCACACTCTCCACTATTCTCTCTAATTTCGTCAACATGTTTGCTGACGACAACCCTGTGATGGGCCGGGTCAGGGACAACGATGGGGCAGAGTTCAGGAAAGAGATAATGAACTCAAGTTGTTTGGCGTTAATATTACCACCGATGTGTCGTGGATCAACCATACAGATCACACAACCAAGAAGACACACTCGACTTCCGGTGGAGACGGACAAAACTTCTACAAACATCTCCAGGTGCACCATTGAAAGCATTCGTTCGGGATGCATCACAGCCTGGATTGGATATAATTCTGCCCTGGACGACAAGAAATTGCACAGATGTTGTCGATTGTGCCCTTGTATAGTATGACTGATCTAAGTGGATGGCATGCAAAACCACGCTTTTTGCTGTAACTCGATACATGTGACAATAATTAATCAAGCCGACCCAGACCAACCCAATAACTGGAGATATGTAACAACTGTGATCAGAACGGAAATATAACTACTATGATGGGACAAAGATTACCCGCGTGACACAGCCGATGTTGATGTACTCCAGAAGTTGATGAATCGCTGTTAACCGCAAATGAACAGTTCGACAAATGCCATAGAAGATAAGGTGTGGGGGAGGAGACAGAATAGAGTAAAATGCTCTCACTGTATTGTGGACCACAGTTATTGCCGGGCATCTGAAATAAAAGAGGAAAAAAGGATAAACCCAGAAGATTCGGAAGACTTCCGCTTGAGAGGCCAACGTATCTCATGTCAGAAGTGAATGACCTTATCAAAGTTCCAATCTCGTCGAAACAAATGCACGGTGTGCAATAGTATCTCAAAGCAGACGCCTGCAAACTTTGGCGTTGCACCGCCCTCTGGATTAGAGTGTAAACTGGCTCATCAGCGCACCTCAACATTGCTGCAGAATCAGTTATTCCCAACATTTATTACTCAACAGAAATATCCATACCTGGCTGCCTATTGCAACTGCCGGGTTGCTCATAAAAGGAAATAGTGGTGAACCTTGCTATAACTACTGACGGCGATACCACGTGTGGAGAAACGCACACACATCGAGTCACACAGCATAGAAATAGGAAGAAAACCTGTCTGTGTGTATGCTGTCCAATTACTAAATCCCATCCACCAGAATTTAGTCCGTAGAATATTATGGCCTGGCACTATCTTTTTTAAGGAAAGCGACACCTACCTTCGACTCGGGCCAGAGACAGAATTCGAGACGTTTCCGTCGCATCAAGTGTCTCTCAAAGGCGAATAATTGAACAGGTCACCCATTCTGCGCAGCTCGTAAGAATGACAATTGTGTGTATTGACCCGACATCGAGACTTCTGCGAGAACTTTGCAGGATAGATTTTGACAGAATTACAGCCGCCTGTGGATGATTACGTTCGGATTATCGTTCAAAATAAGAATTCACCTTGGAGTGAATGAGGTCAGATGTAAAATATTCTCCAAGATATATCTGAATCGTAGACAGTATTATCTACCCCAGAAAACAAGAATGATCATTTATGAAATGCAGACAGGGTTGGGGCGAAGATCTTTGTGGAAAAATATGGAAATGAAAACTAATGGGACCTGGGTGGAAATGGATATGAGACCAAGAACAGTATGTAATTATGATCTTGAATTCCAAACATACTTGAGCTGGGCATTGTGCGTGTAACCGTGTGTACCTGTGTCTGGTGGGGTAGGGGTAGCTGTTATCTCCAAACTACGAGACCTAGGAATCTGCTCGCCTGCGTCACTGCTTCCAAGGGTTTAATGCCCACGGACCTCAGTCAGTGAGGATAGGGGACAGCATCTCCTCCATAATAACTCTCCACATCGGTGCCCTGCACGGATACGTTCTCAGTCCCCCACTATACTCCCTTTACACTCTCGACTGTATGGAGAAATTTGTCTTTAATTACATCTACAGGTTTGCCCACAGTTTCACTGTGGTGGGTCTAATCATGAAGAATGACAATAAGGAGTACCGGAAGGAGATAGATAACTAAGATACATGGAGCCAATACTATCATCTTTCCCTCAATGTCAGCAAGGTGAAGGAGCTAGTAATTGACTTCAGGAAGCAAGATACAATACATGCCAAATCAGCATCAATGGTGCAGAAGTGGAAATGGTTGACATTTCCCCTTGGTGTTAATACTATCCAGGCCTATCCTGGATCAAACACATAGCAGCAACAACCCGAAGGCGCACTAAAGTCTTTTGGGAAGAATAATTTTATGGACAATATGGAAGACTAATATGACCAGTTATGGAAATGTCTATGAGACCAAGACCAGTGTGATAATTATGATTGAATGTCTAAACAAATCTGAGCTTGGCATTGTGCGTGTGTGCCTGTGTTACCTGTTGGAGATAGACAACGAAGAAACGTGGTGTGAGGACAATAACATCTCCCTCAATGTCAGGAAGAGCTCGTGACTAAATTTAGGAAACGTGTTGAAGTACGTGCCACAATCAGCAACGATGATGCAGAAATGGAAATGGTAGCGAGCATCACGTTTCTTCGAGTTAATACCACCAAGGATATGTCGTGGACCAGCCACATGGATACAACAGGCCAGAAGGCCCCCAGACCCCTTCCTATGCCGAAGAGATAGAGAAAAATTGGCATGCTTCCAGTGACTCTTCCAAACTTCTATAGATGCACCATAGAAAGCATAATGTAGCCGTGTTTTGAGAAAAGCTGTGCCTAGGAACGCAAGCAGTTGCAGAGATTTGTAGATGTAGCCCAGTCCATCACACAGACCACAACTGATTACATCTACACTTTACGCTGCCTCGGAAAAGCAACCAATGTAATCAAAGATCCGTTCACTCAGACCATTCATTCTTCTCCCAACTCCAGTCGGCAGAAAGTACACATGCGTGAAAGCGCGCACAACCAGCAGCTTCATCCCGTCCGTTATCGGGCTTCTTAATGGTCCTTCTATAAGCGATTGTACTGTTCAATTCACATGTCATAATTGGACTTTGTCTCTGGATCTGATGCGCTGCATTGCTGAAACTGTATTCGGACTCTGTACCTTCCCCTCTCTATATCTACGGTACTTGATTTCAAACTCATTGTACAGGTGCATGGAATATGTGCTCGGATAATGAGCAAAGCAGAGTTTCTTCTTTCACTGTACCGCATGTAACAATAATAATCCGAATTGTAAACCTACACCTGCAACCATATGTGCCTAGCATCCTCATCTATTACATACCCGCCAAGCCATTGGGAGGTCTCAAAGGTTATGGAAGTATTGCATCATCTACCTCTCCAACTCTGCGCTCCAATAGTTAAAAAGAGGATTTCTGCATCTGCTCGAATGAATCTTTTGTGTTTTTTATAAAACTCGTATTCTCAACTGTCCATTTCCGTTTCTTAGGACAAACGTTGAGCGGAATTATGCAATGCGGCTTGCGCAGATGTTTTTTATTCTTACAAATTTACAGATAAATCAGGGTTTGAAGAAATTAAAGTACGATATGCAACATGATATGCTATATCATGAACTGTAGTTTGCTTGTGTATCTTCCTCTTTGCTCTATCTATTGTACAAGATTGAACTGTTTGCAAATATATATGATACATCTGAAAAGAGCTGGTAGCATGTGAAACAAATAATACCACTGGACACCAGTACCCGTGACACAGACAAACCTTACATGCGATAACCAACCAAATGATTTGAGGTGAGTAAGAACCATGACTAGAGCGGAAATGTTCGTACGCTGATGGAGACTAAAATTGGAGCCGATGCTGGTACGATGGAGAAGGTGATGAATGGTTGTTAACAACAAATGAACTGTTAGACCAATGCAAAAAGAAGGTGAGAAGAAGGAATAGGAGGAGCAACACAGTAACATCATTGATAATGTAAAGCAGATCGTAGAAATTGCCGCGCTTCTAAAACAGAAGAGAAAGACAGGATATATTCAGACGGGGATCCGCTGTGGTTGATGTTTATTTAACTTTTATTTAGTTGTGTGTCTTGTTGCTTTTTTTAGTATGGCTGTATGGTAATTCGAATTTCATTGTACCTTAATTGGTACATGTGATAATAAACTGACCTTGAACCTTGAATAAGAGTCATACAGCGGGCAAACAGGCCCTTCCACCCAACTTACCCCTGCTAAGCAACACGAATCATCAACGCCAGGCCCACCTGCCAGATTAGGACAATATCCGTATAACCCTAACCTATATATGTACCTGTCTAAATGTTTTTTTTACATTATGATAGCACCTGCCTCATCTACCTCCTCCGGCAGCTCGATCCGCACAACAACCTGCTTTGTTTAAAATATATATTCCTGAGTTTCCTATTAAATCTCCCACCGGTCACCTTAAACTATGTCTTCTGGTTCTCGATTCCCCTACTCTGGTTAAAAAATTGTGCATTTACACTATCCATTCCTCTCATGATCTTATATACCCCGAACGATCATCCTTCATCCTCTTGCACTCAAATAAATAAAGTCGTGGACTGCTCAACCTCTCTGTATCGCTCAGACACTCGAGTGCTGGCGACATCCGAGTAAATCTGTTCTGTATCCTTTCCATCATAACACCATCTTAACTCCAACAGGATGACCCAAACGGAACACAATACTCTGAGGCCCAACCAATGTCTTGTACAACTGCAACAAGACCTCCCAACATCGATATTCAATACTCTGATTGATGATAGCCAATGTCTCAAAGGCCTTCTTGACCACACTGTCTACTTGTGACGCCACTTTCAAGGAGCTGTGTACCTGCACTGCTGGATCCCTCTTCACAACAACACTCGTCAGAGCCCTGAAATCCCCTATGTAACCCGTGCCCTTGTTTTTACTTCACAAAATGCAAAACATCACAAGTCTGTGCATTAAATTCCGTCCACAAGCCCTCAGCTCACCTTCCCAACCAATTAAGGTCCTGCTGTAATTCTTAACCACCATCCTCGCTATCTGCAACGTTAGTGACATCGGCAAACTTACAAATTATGCCTTGTACGTTCTCATCCGATTCATTGATATAAATGCCAAATAGCAATGGGGCCAGCACCGAATCCTGAAGTGTGTAAACATCATTGCTGCCATGCCGAATTTACGCAGGTTCCTGTTGGTGTGCTTTATTGGCTGACGTTTCTATATGGTCGGTGCACGACAGACCATTGGTCATATTAATGCCAAGGAATTACAAGTTTTCAACTATTTCCAGTTTGGTGCTGATTGGGGCAGGGTACTCGTCTCATGGGGCGGTACAAATAAATAGTCTAGGTGGAGACAGGAAGACAGTGGGGGAACTGGGAAGAGGGAGTGCGGGAGGGGGGAAAGGGAGAGCCAGAGGAACTATCTAAAGTTGGAGAAGTCAATGTTCATACCGTTGAGCTGCAAGCTTCCCAAGCGAAATATGAGATGCTGTTCCTCCAATTTCCAGTGGGCCTCACTATGGCACTGGAGGAGGCCCATGACAGAAAGGTCAGACTGGGAGTGGGATGGGGTGTTGAAGTGCTCAGCCACCAGGAGATCAGGTTGGTTAAGGCGGACTGAGCGAAGGTGTTGACTGAAACGATCGCCGAGTGTGCGTTTGGTCTCGCCGATGTAGAGAAGTTGACATCTAGAGCAGCGGATACAATAGACTAGGTTGGAGGAGGTGCAGGTGAACCTCTGTCTCACCTGGATAGACTGTTTGGGTCCTTGGATGGAGTTGATGGGGAGGTAAAGGGACAGGTGTTGCATCTCCTGCGGTTGCAGTGGAACGTGCCCGGGGACGGGGTGGTTTGGGTAGGAAGGGACGAGTGGACCAGGGAGTTACGGAGGGAACGGTCTCTGAGGAACGCAGAAATGGGAGGAGATTGGAAGATATGGCCAGTAATCGGGTCCCGTTGGAGTTGACGGAAATGTTGGAGGATGATTTGTTCGATACGCTGGCTGATGGGATGGAAGGCGAGGACAAGGGGGATTCTGGCATTGTTACGATTGGGGGGAGGGGGAGCAAGAGCAGAGCTGCGGGATGTAGAGGATGCCCTAGTGAGAGCCTCATCTATAATGGGAGAGGTGAAGCACTCATTAACTTCATACATTTCACCACCAATTTC